>NC_056729.1:1462499438-1462559438 GCF_019279795.1 Protopterus annectens
GACCAGAGATAAAAGTTGAATTTGCTAGTTTTACTGTTACTGTTTGTTTTGGTAGACTGTTGTACAGTAAGCAAGTTTTGAAAGTTCTATCTCAGTTAGTATTTGTAGTTTCTTATCAAGTGCTTAGATAAGTTTTAATGCATGTAGCTGCTATGGACTTGGAAGTCAAAAAGGGGGTGTGGCGGTGGTGTGTGGAAGGAAAATGGAGTAAATGAAGTGAGATTAGGCATGCATAAGACATGGCTCGCTACGTGTTTTGTGAACAAGGGCAGATGGTTGCAGCTGGGAGGTGGTTTTAGCATTCTTAGGGTGTGTGTTAACTCTTAAGTTTGCTGGTAAGGCATTCTAGAGCTCTCAGGCTTTGTAGGAGTACAGCGACAGTCCTTTTTTTTGTTTTTTGTTAATTGCTGGAGAAGGGGTGCCAGTTGCTTGGCTTTTGTTAGGAGGGTCCTGTTGCTAATGTAGGTTTGGTTAAGTGCTGGGGAGTTACCTTGTTGATATCGCATGTTGTGTGTCATGTTTGGTTGGAAGTGGTATGGCAGTAGTGGAAATGTAACCTTGAGGCCACAGAGGGTGGTGCAATGGTGTCTGCTATGGGGTGCATTTATAACAAACTTTGCAATTGGATTGTAACAGCACTCAAGTTTGTTTCATACTCTGGGTCTTTGTCATAAGGAGAAGGATGTAGAGCAGATTGGTGAGCACATAAGTAGTGGAGTGGGTAGTTTTTCATTTATCATCATCACACTGTTTTGTGCCTTTACAGCATCCTTAGGTTTTGTTGATTTTTTTTTTCCTGTTTGCACTGCTGATGTGTGGATCCAAAGAAAGATTCCTGTTGGTGTTCATGCCCAGAGGTTTGCCTTGCACATCTACTTTGCCTTGAGTAATGATTACAGAAAATATTATACACACACAGCGGTCAGATTATGGGGTGTGGTGTGTGCCAAAGCAGTGTTTACTTTATGGTCAGCTGGAGTTGTGCATAGTTCATTATTTTGTATTACGTTTCATGGAGCCAGTGCTATGTACGGGGTGAGAGTTGGTGGGGTTGTTTGCAGTTTTGACTTGTGAGAAGAGTGCCTGTAAAAAGTGTGTTGAACAGCTTTTGCTACCTGGTATGTGGTGTGATCTGTGGCAGCGGATGGGTTTTCTTTGCTGCCAAGAAATGAAGAGTTGAGCAGTGATCTGCCCGACATATTTTTGATTTGTTTTTGGCAGAGGCTAGGTGATGTGAGTAATGGGTACTGTGGACTTGCAAATGTGTGTTTGTTCGCTATTATCCTTAAACTGCAATTCAGTTCTCCATTGGTATAAGTGGTTTGTGGTTGATTTTCACCGTTCATGCTTTATTTATTTTATTTTTTTTGCTGTCTGGCTTTGGTCCTATCATGAATGTTCAAGTAATTTCAGTTGTACTGATGTATATGCAGTGCCCATGGTATACATGCCAGTGTAATGTCCTTGGCATCAGTGTGGACAAGACCTAGGAAGCTACTAATTCCATTCACTTGTACGGTCAATAATTTGCTTTGGAGAAGGTTTTTTAGCCTACTTTCTCCTGGTTGTGGTCTGATGCTGTTGATACTCGTACATAGACTAATTTATGATCAGACATCAGCTGGAGGACTACAACAAATTTGATTAGACCCGGGTGGCAGAAATTACGGACATTGCATCTGTCCACATGTTTCCCGGAATGAGAAGAAGTAATGCTTCCTTTTGTGACATTGTGATTTCTTTGCAATCTCTCCGAAGTCACAGGAACTCCAACAATGGAGTCACAGATGTCTGCAACTCTTACATTGATATTCTTGTTACTGTCATTTACCATTGATCCTGCATATCATTATCTACGGAATTTCTTGATGCATGTAGTCTGAAGCCTGAGAGCCAAATACATGCTGGGGTACAGTCGGTAGACACACACATTTTTTTGATAGATCTGTTTCCTGCTGTGAAATTGCATGTAAATGTAAACACCCATTAATCATCCTTCAAACCATTTAGTAAACAGTACCATTTCACCCTAAGCTGTATATGTAAATTTGTCATGAGGTGTTAGCTCACCTTCACCCCTAACTGTGATGAATGCTTTGAAGTCACGAAAACAGAAGTACTCTGCATTCATTGTAAGCATTGGTATGGCTTTCTTCAGACACCCATCCAGGCAAAGGTATATGCTATTAAGGTCATCAGATGAATTGGTGGAGAAAATTTCCCACTGTTTTGCGTTTGACTCTATAGCAAAAATGGATGTCACAGACGCAGTCATTACTATGTGTTTATGCGTGTGTATCTGTGTAGTTAAAGGACAACTCCAGGCTCAACCACAATGTAACGGTTTTAAATCATGGACAAAGTGAAGATGAGAAGTCTTTACACACTGTTGTTTTCTAGGAGCCAAATTAGATACATGACCTAAGCTGTTAAGTAAACATCTTAATGTGTTAAGGGCAAGACAGAATAGCAGTGGTGACAAAGGGTCATCATAGAATATCCACCTTTGAATTTGTATGCCTTTTCCCTAAAATATTTAGTAAGCAAGCTCCACCAAAAAAAAAAATCACTGCATGGACTGTAGAATAGTTAGTTTTCAGTACATTCATTGACTGTGCCAGTATCATGGAGCCAGGTATGCATATTGCTGTTTTGCTGTAATTCAGAAAATGTGCAGACGAGTAGAATGTCAGGAAATTACAAAAAAGCATGTCACAAGACAGCTGTTCCTCAGAATGAAATGGGCATGCATAAATAAGTTAACATTATAATGTCTTGTGTACATAAATAGTGTTAAATTAAGTCACCAGTAATAAAACACACTGAAAGACTCAAGAATTTTATGAAACTTCATAGGTTCATAGGTTCATACTAGGCTATCTGCCCGAGGGCATTTACAAGCCTAGCCCATAGTTTTGTGGCTTACGCCACCCCTTTAGTATGGGGAACTATACCCATTATTTTGCTGTGCCTCTGTCGAGCAGTGACACTGAGGTAATCCCTGGGGTATATCTGCGATCTCCCATCCATTGGTCAAGATTTCTCTTGAACAAGGCCAGCGAGGTGCTCTGCCTCACATATACCGGGATTTTATTCCACAGCATAGGGAGTCTTTGGGTGATGAATCTATCCCTCCAGCACGTCCTATTAATAGCCGTGTTGAGGTTTAAGTCTCCCGCCCTTGTGGCTCTCACGGATCTAGATTTTTTGAGGTGAAGCATATTCATCAAATCTGGGTTTGACATGGCCTTGTATGTTAGGCAAAGGTCACCTCTGAGCAAGCGGTAAGCGACTGAATAGAGCTGGAGTTCTTTCAGTCGGGCAGCATAGGACAGATGTTTGAGACCCTTTATCCTTTTGGTGAGGAACTTTTGTGGCCTCTCCAGCTGCTGCAAGTGTCGGGTCAGATACATTCCGAATGGGGCATTGTACTCTATCATTGGTCTGATGAGTGATGAATAGGGAGACTATGACCTCCCTTGATCTAGATGAGAATCCCTTCATGATAAGGTGGGCAATGTAGAAGGTCTTCCTAACTACTTTAGCTACATGGGTGTCGAATGACAGACTACTATCAACCTGGGTCCCCAGGTCCCTGATAACTTCTTCTGTGCTCAGTGGATTGCCACCTATTTGGTAGTTAGGGGTAACCTTGTTTTTCCCGAAGGGTATGACTATGCATTTTTTGGCATTTAACTTTAGGCCATGGCTCTGGCACCAGTTATCCGCTTCTGTGAGACCCTTCTGAAGGATATCTGTGTCAGATGTGTTTTCTACTATGGCGCCAGTTTGCAGTCATCTGCAAACTTTGTTAGCCATAACCCTCCTGTGTTTGCTTGTACTGGAAAAGTAGATGCCAAACAAGAGTGGGCCCAGGACTGAGCCCTGTGGTACACCACTTGTGACAGGCTTCGAGTCTGACATGGCGCCAGCAACTCTGACCCTGTGGGTTCTGTCACTCAGCCAGTTTGCAACCCATCTTGTGATGTATGGGTTAACATTTAAGCTGATGAGTTTTTCAATGATACCCGAGTGGGGTATTGTATCAAGGCCTTCGCCAGATCGAGGTAGGCTGTATGGACTGCCTTTCCTTTCCCTCATCAATGGCTTTGGTGACTGTTTCAAAAAGTCAACCAAGTTTAGAAGGCATGATCTGCCTTTGACAAAGCCAAACTGGGATGGATCCAAAGTCTGCAAATTCCCTATGTCTTTATTTATGAGGTCCATTATGATCCTCTCCATGGCTTTGCAGATAAGGCTTGTCAAGCTAATGGGCCGGTAATTTCCAGGGTCGGTGGAGGCACCGCCTTTGTGAAGTGGGACCACAGTTGCAGTGCGCCACTCCTGGAATGCGTATCCAGAGGTAAGACTATGATTAAACAGCTGTCCTAGCTGTGGGTTTAATTCCTCGTTGAGATCGTGGAGCACACAGCCGGGGACACCATCAGGTCCCATGGATGCTGTGTTTTTTGCTTTGGAGAGAGCAGTTCTCACTTGGGCGTTGGAGATGTTTGGGGGCTGCAATCGCTTGGTATAGATATCTCTCCTTTTGGGGAGGGAAGAAGTTTGCACTGAACCTGTCAGCCAGTATGTTGGCAATTTCTGTAGGATCAGTAATCTTCACATCATTTTGAACTAGTTCTGAGCATATCTGGGAGTTTCCTCCCAGGTTTCTAACATAGCTAAAGAAGGCCTTATGATTGTCTTTTGAGTCTTTAGCTATTTTTCTCTCAAAATTTGCTTTGGATGATTTTATGAGAGCTCTTAGTTTTTTACTTATAGTGATCAAGGGTGTCTTACCTTTTAAGGATTTTGCTCTATCTTGTAGTAGCTTCCTCCTTTTGTTGTAGAGTTTGTTTATGGCTGGGGTCCACCAGACTGGACGCTTGCCTTTGGTACAAAGAGTCTTTGTTTTGCTTGGGATTGCCTTATCCATGCAGTCCTGCAGGTGCTGGTAGAAGGCATTTGTAAGTGATTCAGCGGCTTGAGTACTGTTTTCCGCCAGCTCGGGGGCCTTAAAGGAGACCACACTAGTCTTTAGAAGTGTGAAGTCGGCTTCTGAGAAGTTCTTTACTGTGGTCTTTTTATTTCAGGTGGGGTGGGATGAGGACCTCCAGCGAGATTAGTTTGTGATCTGATCTCACCAGTGAGGGGTATACTTCCGGTGTTGAACATTGTGCTCCCATGTTCGTGATGATGAGATCAAGTATGTTTTCTCCTTGTGGGGATGGTGACTAGTTGTTCCATGGCATTTGAGTTTATGAATTCCAGGAACTTTTGGGCTAGGGTGTTTGGGCTTGAGTAGTGTTCCCAGTCTATATTAGGGTAATTGAAGTCACCTAGTATAATGGTGTTTGGTGATACATTTATCCCCTCTAGTGTTTTCAGGAAGGCCATGTGAGGTTCCTGAGTTTGTGAGGGTGGCCTGTAACATGCTACAATTTGCAGAGCAGTCTTGCCTATGGTTAATTGCACCTGGATGGTCTCCGGTGCATCGTGCGTTGCCACCAGTCTTGAGGTGTGGGTGTCCTTGATGAATATGGATACCCCCCCCTCCTTTCTTGGTATTGTCCGGATTTTGGGGCCGGAACGCATAAGAGGTAAAACCTGATAGTGCTGGGGTGCTCTCAGGAGCCTTGAACCAGGTTTCTGTCACTGCACAGACATCGATGTTCTCCATACTGAGAAGGGCCTCGAGTGCGTGCATTTTGAGATTTAGACTTCTGGCATTGAGCAGCATTACCCTTAGTTTTTTTCCTTTTTTGTGTTCTAGGGTGGTAGGTTTAGAATTTGAGCCTTGCCTAAAAAGGCACTATGGGGTGGCAAGAGCCTTTGTCAATATCCGAATCCCAGGGTGACAGGTGCAAGCCGTCCCTTGCGAAGCAGCGTGGCTTGTCCAGCATGTCATCCCAGGCAGACAGACATTGGATCCCCTTTGAATGACACCAGAGTTTAAGCCAATTGTTAAAGCTGATCATCTTATCTCTGTATTGTGGCATCATTCTTGGTGAAGGTAGGATACTGCTCAAGGTCAGGGTCATACCTGCCTGGGCTACATAATCAGAGAGCTCCTCAGTGTCTCTTCATGTAGTCCAAGGAGGTACGTCTCAGGTCGTTTACACCAGCGTGGACAATGACTGAGTCGTATTTGTACCTGCTGTTGAGAGACCTGAGTGCTTGCGTTATGTGGCGGATTCTAGCGCCCGACAGGCAGCTTACTGTGACCTTCTCCTTACTCAGTCTGGTGAGCGGGACGCCAGTGTGTCTGACTATGGAGTCACCAATGACTAGTGTGTCTGGCATTGTGTTTGGCCTTAAGGGCTGTGACTGTTTGAGACACTGACTGTGAGGTCTATGTGTTGCAGGTGTTGTGTTCTGAGGTGGTGGTTGTTTGGGTGTCTGCTTTGGTGGCCTCTGCTGTTTTGGTAGATTTTTGATCAGAGCCACGAGTATGTCTTTGTGTGTTTGTGTGTATGATTTGAGGTTGTGATGGTACTATGTGAGACTGGGTCTGTAGTGTGTGTGGTAACCTTCTCCTCCTGACTGGTCTTGCCAGTCCTATGTTGAGAGAGCTCAGCCTCCAGTTTGGCCGTATAGTTGCATCTCTCGCATGTATTTGTGTTTTGTGGGAGGAGGAGAGGGTTGTCTGTGTACATGAGGCAATTGTAACATTGCCTCATTATTCCCAGATTCACCAGCTGAGCAGGAGAGGACACTAGCAACTGATCCCTCGACATGCTAGAAGGACTAGACAAAAAACCTTTAAAAGAGATTCCGGGGCGGTGACCGAGAAATGGGGGTTTGCCTTTTTGGGGTGCTATCTATAAGAGTGCCGTATCAAGGTAATAAGTACTGTAGGAGCAAGTGCTAGGTTTAACAGATAGAGAAAAGTCTACTTGGAGTCAAGTAGAGATGATCTTTTTAGGTATTAGAGAAAGTGCTAGTAACAGGGATGCTTAAAGGTAAGATTGAAAAGAATGCACTCTGCAGTGTGCACTAGAGAAGTTAGATATGAAAGTAGGTAACTTGAGTTTTACCTGTTTAAAAAGTTAAGGTTTAGTGGAGAGTTACTATTTTTAAAACAGCAAGATGGACTGAAAGGGGTGGTTACTTTTGTATTTTGGTACTATGAAATACTGTAGGATGGCCAATAAATTTAAATAATTGAAGGGGTGGGATTTCAAAAGTGATGGTTTTGTGATTATTCACATAAGCCAGTGAAAGTAGAGAGAAATGAGATATATGGTCAGATTAACATAAGAGGCGGGCAACTAGAAAGACAGTGGTATTTAACAAGACAACTTAAATGGGTGGGAAGGAGGGAGGGAAATTTCTGCCTGACTCAGAACAGAGAGAGCTGTGGTCTCTCTTGAAGTTTTAATATGCTGTTAAAACAGAATGCAAGCAAAACACAAGGTAAAGAAAACAAACTACAGTATTCAAAATATAGAAAGGCAATACAGAAATACAAAAAATAACAGCAAACTATCCTTTCCTTCACAGCAAAGTGTAGCAGAGTCTGGATGAGCCTTTCTGACTTGCTTCCAAAAATTAAATAGAAAGTGTTTAAATAAATAAATCTTTGTACTGCTGGCTAACTAAATAAATAAATAATTTACTGCAGGCAGAAGGGAAGAATGTTAGACTGGAAGTCCCTTCCTTTCAATGCTGAGCTGTCAATTGAAGTGACAGTTTTAACACCTCTGCAGTACTGTGGGGGCAGGGGGACTGTCAGTTCATGTTGGACTATAAAAGAACACCTAGAACAAAGGCCTCCAATTTAGTTCTCTGACTGCAGCTAGATAACTTCAAAGTATAGTGTAAAAGAAGCCGTGAGCGAAACATAAATGAGGGTGATTAGCTGTAGAAAAGAACCAGCCCTTTTACAGAAGGAATACAAAATGACAGCGAGTCACACATTTCCCACTATATGTCAATGGCATGGGAATTCACAGTTACTTCCTTATGTCTGGCACGAGTAAGGTTACCATACGTCCTGGTTTCCCCGGACACATCCTCTTTTTTTTGGGCTGCTGTCCAGGCTGTTTTTGAAAATTCTGCGATTTGTCCGGGTCTTAAAACCCGGACAAATCGCCAAATTTAAAAAAAACAGACATCCCTATTTCTGAGTCTTTCCTCCGCTTTTTTTTTTTGATTGGCTCATATACCGGTATACGAGCCAGTCAAAAAACGGAGCTCTGTTCAATGCGGAACTGCTTGATGTTCCGCATTGGACAGAGGATGGTCCGCTGTGCGTGTTTTTGATTGGCTCGTATACCGGCATTTTTTTTTTTTTTTTTTTTTTTTTTTTGCTCTTCAGCCCTAACAGGGCGAAATAATATGTGCTGGTAGCAGCACATATTTTTTCATCCTCTTTTACATACAAACTGGTAACCCTAGGCACGAGTCATAGAAAGAAGACTTCAGATGCTTTATGGGAAAGAGAAAGAGTTGAAGCAGAAGTTCACATTACTATATCAAGCCCCATCGGTAGCCATGATGTGGTAAGCAGGCTAAAATTACAAATAAAGCACTTAGTGATTTTGAGGTGTTAAAATAGGTCTCGAAACAAAGATAGACTGAAAAAAAAAACATATTTTTTAGTTATAGGGTGGAGTTTTCCTTTAATAAACAAAATGATGCCAGTATCCCTTTTTTATCTGGCAACATAAATTTAAGGCTGTGGGCTGCTTCCTGTGGTCTAGGATTGTATTCCCCCAACTTCTGTGGATTTTTTTGTCTGTTTGAATATATATACATATATCTATATATGTATATATATATATTTTTTATTTAAACAAGAAACATTTTGTTAAATTATCGTATATGACAGGCCATGCTACATTTATGTAAATGACAGTAAACCATAGCGAGACAGTCTCAGTTGCAATCATACATTCCAAACTGTGCCGACAACTGTAGCTGCAAACATTCTACATCACTTTTAGCATATCCTGTCATTTGTTAGTCAACCATGACATAGCTCATTCAAATCATGCCTTCTTTTAAACTTCATTCCTTCTTTGCATGTATTGATCCCGCAGTTCCCATGGTTTCCTCTGTAATTTGTTCCTCCCCTTTTCTAAAGATCCAAGTTCCAGTTGTTTTAACTCTGTTACTATCTTCACTACTTCTAGTGGGTTGGTTTAGACTTTGATTTCCATTTTCTAGTACTTGATTTTTGGCAGCCATCATAATTAGACTCAACAAGGCATTTACTATGTGTAGGCAATTCCAAGTTAATATTATAACTCAGAAAATAAATTCCCCAGTCACTCCAGCTTGCTCACCCAACATCTCTGACAGAGCAGTCTGCATGGAATCTAAAGTTTACCAACTCATTACACTCCCATAAAATATGTTCCCAGTTATCTGTTTCCATGTCACCTCCAACATTTGCTGTCTACTTGAGGAAAATTCTTTGAAGTCTGCTTGGGGTATAAAAATACCTTGGCCTCCATTGTTTTTAAAGGAAGCTGGAATTTAATATTTAGCTAGTGCAGTTACTGCACCAGTGGATCAAACATACAGTGCTGAGTGTACTTGTAATCCACATAATACCTTTACTTGTGTTGATGCAAAGATGGCAACACAGCATGCTTGCGTGTGTTGGGGAGGCAGGTCCCACACCTCCCTACTTAAATGCACTGATTCCATGGTTGTTTAACCATATGAAAAAGGCAGACACCTTGAATGGGTGAAAGCCACAATAATAAACACATTATTGATTTTCTAAGACTTTGTCTAATTCAAGATCACCGAGAAGCTGGGACAGATTGCATGTAGTTCAGTTGCCTCAGCAGTCAGTAAGGAAGCTTTACTGAAGAAGCCCCAATGAAGAAGCCTTGCAAATCTTGTTACATAGCTATATTTGACAAGCCAGCATAATAGTGGCTTTTGCACACAGTAAGTTTGTAGTTCAGATGCTGATATTAGTGGCTGTGATCTTTATAGCCTCAGATTGCATGCCCTGTTTATGATACAGCCTTGTAGCCATCTTGTGTTATCTTACAGATGATATCCAGGTTGAGCAGTATAGCCAGCCTTAGGCATAGGCCAACTAGGCGGCCGCCGCTTTTGTAGGGGCACTTTTCCAGTATTTATTTGGTGTAGGTAGACCAGGATGGGGGCACTGGGTGGTGTGGTGGGGGGTGCCGTGGTGTCCTTTTGCCTAGGGCACCAGTTGACCTAAGGCCGCTCCTGATGAGCAGTACCTGTTAGAGTGCTAGCACCTTTTACACAGTCACAAGGATGTCAGCATATGCAAAAAAAGACATACTGCCCCATGTTTGTGAAACTAGTAAAATTTTGAAGAGCAGTGTAAGAGAGGCTTACAGAACATATTTCCAAGAATAAATGCACAACAGTGGATTTCTTAGATCAGCTGATATGGTGAGCGCTTGAATATATACAGTATAGAATAGTACAGCCCAGGTTTTAAACTACAGGTTGAGAATCCTGGAATAAATGTTTTGAACCGGTGGAAGGTGGAACATTTCATAGTTTCATAGGTAAGTGCTAGTCTAACTGCCCTTGCAGGCCATTTTAGGCTTAGCTGTTCTCCTGTTTGGTGCTTGAATTAACTTATCCTGTTTGTTGTTGGATTGGCCTTACCCATCCCATGGCCAACAGTTGTATATTACCCTTAGTGAGAATAACTGAGAACATGCCATAGATGGTTTGAGGGGACCCATGCATGGAATAAAGCATTTTAGAGCTATCTCTGTCTGTTAGTAGTCCAAGGGCAGTCCTGTGATAAATTTTCTGTTTCCTATCCATAGATCCAAGTTGTGCTTGAATATGTATGGGGATGAGCTTTTTGCTTTACGTCAGTGGGGAGTCTGTTCCTGAGCAGCTGTGTCCTCTGTGAGATATACATGTCCCTCCAAACCATTCTGTTGATATTGCAGAAAAGGTTTAAATCTCTAGACTGAGAATTTTTGATGCCATTTGACTTGTTGATGTGCTGTAAATCCATCAGTATTAGGTTGGAGGAGACCTTGTATGCCAGACATAGGTAATCTCTTAGCAGTCTGTAGGATTCAGAATATAGCAACAGAGCTTTGAGTTGGTCTATGTAGGACATATTTTTCAGGCCTTGATTCCTTTTAGTAAGGTATTTCTGTGGGCATTACAGTTTAATGTGTCTGGACAGATGCGTACCAAAGGAGGCATTATGCTAAATGATTGGCCTAATAAGGGCTGTGTAGGGCAAGAGAATGACATCTCTAGATCTAGACACTATCCTTTGCTTATAAGTTGTACAATATAGAATGACTTTCTTATGACAATGGACACATTTTAGTAGAAAGGTAGGTCATGTCCATGTAAGTTTCCAAATCCTGAACAGCTGACTCAACTCTTAGGGATGTATTGTCAATGTTGCAGTTTTTATTTATTCAGCATTTATTAACCAGGAAAGTCAGACTGGATGCAAGGCCCGGGTAGAAAAGCTCCACATAAAAAATACAACAAATATTAAGTACAGTAAATCAATACAGCAAATATACAATAGATTATAATCATCACAGTAAGACGCAAGTAGAAATATCGAATGTATGACACTTGGTGTAATTAGAAACATTCTACTAAATTGTGATACAAGACAAGATTAAACATTTTAGAGTACAGGACTCTGTAGTTAGAAATATATTACTAAATTATAATTCAAGGTATTGTTTGTCATACATTTTGTGTATGACTATTGAGAGAGAGAGACTCATTTAAATTCAGCTTAAGAAAACATACTGGATTAATCATGAGCCCTACAAGGAGCCCTACATGGACACATCCAGTTTTTGGTTAGGTGGGTTTTTAGTAAAGTTTTAAATTGCAGTGAAATTGAGGTAGATGTTATATTAGTTGGTACAGTATTCCAGACTTTAGCTATACAGTTGGAGAAAAGAGATTCCCCAGCTTGATTATTAGCAGGGAAAACTTTTATTAGGGATTTATTATTAGAACATAATGTTTTGGTTCAGGAGTATGGTTGTAGTAGATTTTGCAGGGCAGGGGTCTTTTCTTTGTCATAGAATAGTTATGGTCCGGAGCTAGTTGGTTATAACGTAATAGTTGAGGAAACTCTAGCCATTTAAGCTGTCTGAGTGATGTACAGTGATGTAATTTGGAGTTTGAGTTGGCTACGAATCTTGCGATTTTGTAGTAGCATGTTTCGAGTTTTGTGAGTTCAGATTTCCTAAGGTTGGTGAGAATTGGAGATGCATACATGAGGGTGGAGGTTGTGTGTTTGTGCTATGGTGGCTTTGATATTGTTTGTAAAGTATAGTTTATTCCTATACAGAGTACCTAGTTTTTTGTGGACTTTTTTAATGGTTTGAGCTATGTGGAAATCTAATCTCATGTCAATTTCTGCTCCTAACAGTTTTGTATGGGCAGTGGGTGAAATTGTAGTCTTGTTAGCAGATTCAATAGTGAGTGTGGAGGAGGTTGCTGTGGCTTTGGTGGGATGAAATTGCATGAGTTTTGTTTTGTTGGGTAGCTGTTTTTCAGTTGCAAGAAATGAGCTTTGGTTGAGTATCTGTAGTTCTGGAATGGTGGGGGCAGCACAGATCACTGTAGAATCGTCTGCATACTGATTTGGCGATGCCTGTAGGACTGACATATGGAGATTGTTTGTGAATAATGAGAATAGGAGAGGACCTAGTATAGAGCTCTGGGGGATGCCTATGGTGGTAGGTAATAGGGGTGAGAGTTCTCCCTACCATATTACTGCTTGCTGACATCAAGTCAAGTAATCTTGTAACCAGTTAAGTGAGGACTGGGGAAAGTTTAGTGAAAAAAGGGTGGAAAGAAGTTTTCTGTAGGACACCATATCAAAGGATAAGGATAGATCTAAGAAAATAGAGGATACGTATTTGTGATTATTTCTGTGTTGATTTATTATGTTGATGAAAGTTAGTAGAATAGTGGTTGTACTGTGATTTGGATGAAAACCATGTTGAAATGGAGTTTTAATAGGTTTGTTTGTTTGAAGGTAGTGCACGAGTTGTGTGTGGAGAATTCTCTGTAGTATTTTGGACAGTGGGCATAAGATAGCAATAGGTCGGTAGTTGGTTAGGTCAGTACTACCACCGCCTTTATGAAGGGGGATTATATGGGATGTTTTCCATAAGGTTGGGATTTTTTGTTCAACTATAGATCTGTTTATCAGTATGGTGACTGGGTATGCTATTGCTTTGGCTGCTATTTTTAGATATTGAGGTGGTAAATTGTCAGCAGCTAGTGTTGTAGGCTTCAATTTAGTGAGCATTTTTGTTATGGTTTTAGTTGAGACTGGGTGAGTAGAGAAGGTAGTTCCAGTTTCATTGGGAGTTGGTCTGTCTAGCATAGTAGGGGTTGGTTGTTGTTGGATAGGGCTATTATTGACTCGGTAAAGTACTTGTTGAATTGGGTAACTATGTTGTCTATTGTATTTGAGGTGGTGGGTTGTGGGGTAGTTGGTTTACTTGGCTGAAGTATGTTTTTTATTGTTGACCAGAATTTTTGAGGATTTCTGTGGTATTTAGTTTGGATTTCGGTGTAATGTTTTGTTTTGTCTTGTTTGATCTGTTTTTTAGCCTCGTTTCTAAGCTCCTGATAGCTTTGTTAGTATTGGTTTTAGTTTTGTACCACTTATTCCATGCTTTATCTCTTGCAATTAATTAGTTCCCTAGGGTAGATGATTTACAAAAAAATACAATATTGCATTTTTTGACATTTTAGTTCCATTCCATGGTTTTAGCATCAAGTTATTTATTTGGGACAAACCTCCTGCAAGAATGGTCATATGGGGATTCAGTAACCACTCCTAGCTTGCAGTAATGTGCAAACGTAGCCAGCCAGAGCCTTTTGGTATTGGCTTTTACTTCAGAGAAGTAGATGTCAAACAGAAGAGGTCTTAGCACACATGTGCCTTATCTGTGAGTCATCTGGCAGTGTGTGATTTAGGGATTTATTCTCTGTTTATTTAGCTTTTCTACTATGCCTGAATGGGGGATTGTGAGAAACTTTGGCCATGACTATAATTGCGTTGTGTACTGTTTTACCTTCATCCACTGCTTTGGTACTCTTTTTAAAAAAAGACCACTTGATTCAGTAATGATGTCCTGCCCTTGACAAATTCCAAACTGAGACAGGTCCAGTGTTTACTGTGTCCTTATTGATTTGTTCCATGATAAGTCTTTCCATGGCTTTGCATGTGAGGCTGTAATTGACTGGGTCTGTTGAAGGTCCCTTTTGCATGGGAATGACTTGTAGCTGTTCTCCATTCACTTGGTACAAAACCTGTATGGAGGCTGAGGTTGAACAGTATTGGGAAAGATGGTTAAATTTTGCATCGTGTTATTTAAGATGCATCCAGGGATACTGTCAGGACATATAGATGCAGTATATTAAGCTTTTCATAGCGCTTTTAGGACTTTGTCTTGTGTGATAGCTGGAGGAGATTAGTTTCAGGTGTAACTTGAACAGATGGAAGGGAGAGAGGGGTAAAGGTAGAGCTGAACTTCTTGGGTAGTTGGTTCACTACATCTTCAGCCCAGTGTCGATAACGTTCTTCACAGTCATCTCAGTGCATCGCTGCATTGTGCTCCGGAGATCAGCAGACATAACTAAAAAAGGCTGTGCAATTGTCTTTGGCGCGGGTAGTTATTTTAACCTCAAACTTTGCTTTGGTGGATTTTATTAATCTCCTGAGTTGGCTTTCTCATTGACAAAGGTCTGTCTCGTTCTGGAAATGAATCTTCTTACTTTTGGTCAAAATTCTTTTCATTTTATTGTAATGCTTGATATTATTGCTCTGCTATGTGGATTTGTTTCTGGGGTTTGCCGTGCTGTTGCTTCTACAGGGCAGCTTTTTACTTATAACAGTGTGAAGATGTATGGTTTGTGTATTCATTGGAGTTAACTGGATTTGGTGAGGATTTGAAGCTTGCCTGTGTATCACTTAGGAGAAGGTAGTTTGTCTTAGAAAAGTTTCTAAAAGTACCTTGGATGGAAGGGATCACTGGTTTCAATGTTATTTTGAAGGAGAGAGCTTTATGGTCATAACTAACAAGTGGCGAAGATGGGCAAAAGATGGTGCAAGATGCCTCCATATTAGTAAGGACAAGGATGTAACTACAATGATGCATGGATCCCTAGCAAAACCAAGACTCACTCTAAGAGAAGGAAAGAAGGAAGAAACTAGTTCAGAAAAAAAGCAAATCCCAAGAAGGAAAGACATCCTTGATCAGTATCAGTAAGAAACTAAGGTCCCTCATGAAATCATCCAAGGCTAACTTTGAAAGAAAAATAGCCAAGGATTCAAAAGATAACCACAAAGCCTTCTTTTGCTATGTTAAGAATCTAAGTGGCAACTCGCAGATATGCACTGAACTAGTGCAAAATAGCACAAAATATACTCAACCTACTGATATTGCCAACATCCTGGTAGATAGATTCAGTGCAAACTTCACCCCCCTCTCACCTCGAAATGGGCCCACAACAATACCGGAAAAGTGTAGTGTCCCAAAAATCACAGGCGCACAGGTGAAACCACCTCTTTCAAAAGCCAAAAACACAGCGTCAATGGAACTAGATGGTGTCCCAGGCTGCGTCTTGCATGAACTAACCCCCCACTTAAACACGCTATTCAACCTCAGCCTTTCCACAGGCTACATGCCCATAGAATGGCGCACAGCAATGGTTATTCCTCTCCACAAAGGAGGGGCCACAACTGACCCTGGTAACTCAGCCCATAAGCCTGACTAGCCTGGTCTGCAAGGCTATGGCGCACATCATCATGGAACTCATTAACAAAGACATTGGGAACCTCCAAACACTTGACCCGACCCAGTTCAGCTTTGTTAAGGGCAGATCATGCCTACTAAACCTGGTTGACTTTGAGACCGTCACCAAGGCCATAGACGAGGGAAAGGTGGTTCACACAGCCTACCTTGACCTCGCCAAGGCTTTTGACACCATTCCCCACTCTGGTATTAAAGAAAAACTCACCAGCCTGAACATAAACCCCTACGTCACGAGATGGGCTGCCAACTGGCTTACAGACAGAACTCACACAGTAAGAATAGCGGGCTCCAGGTCCGACTCTAAACCAGTCACAAGTGGTGTCCCGCAAGGCTCATTCCCGGGACCCCTACTGTTCGGCATGTACTTCTCAGAAGTACAGGCAAACACAGGAGGACTATGGCTAACTGACTGCAAACTGGGAGCCATAATTGACTCTCCGGCTGACACGGGCATCCTCCAAAAGCCCTTACTGAGACGGACGCCTGGTGTCAAAGTCATGGCCTCAAGCTAAATGCCAAAAAAATGCTTAGTCATCCCATTTGGGAAAAGCAAAACACCCACGAATTACCACATAGGTGGCAGCCCCTTTAATACAGAAGAGGTAATAAGAGATCTGGGGACCCAGATAGATAGTAATCTCTCCTTTGACAATCATATTGCCAAAGTAGTTAGGAAATCCTTCTATGTGACCCATCTAATTACTAAAGGGTTTGCATCTAGAAATAGAGGTTATAGTGCCCATCTACTCACCACTCATTAGACCCATCATAGAGTACAATGCCCCATTTGGGATGTACCTCACAAGACACTTCCAACAGCTGGAAAGACCACAAAAGTACCTCACCAAGAGGATTACTGGCCTCAAACATATGTCCTATGCAGCCTAACTGAAAAAACTCCGGCTGTGCTCAGTGGCATATCGCTTACTCAGAGGTGATCTCTGCCTGATTTAAAAAAACATGTCCAACGGAGAATTGATGGACATGCTCCACCTAAAGAAATCCAAGACAGTGCGAGACACATGCTCTAGTGAGCTAAACCTTGCCACAACAATAAATAGAACATGCTGGAGGGATAGATTCCTGTCACAGCGACTCCCCATGCTTTGGAACAAAATTCCAAATTACATCAGGCAGAGCCCCTCACTAACACTCTTCAAGAGAAAACTTGAGTGGATGAGTAACAGAAAATACACCCCTGGGATCACTTCATTGGCTCTGCTCAACAGAGGATCAGTTAATTAATCAATGGGGCGGCGAAAGCCGACACACTCTGGCTAGGCTTATAAATGCCCTCAAGCAGATAGCCTAGTACCTACCTATGAAGGTACAAGATAATCTCCCTAGTGGGTACTCTGATCCAGGGCATTTGTACTGACTAAGTTAATACAAGTTAAAAGCTGAAATTAATTTAAGGATTATGAAAGTAGCACCGATACAGTTGGGGATGTGCTTAAACCATTTAACACTGAATATTATGAAATTTAGTGTCAAAGGTGCTTATGAATTTCTTCAGGCTGGGGTAGCTTAGTTCTGCAATTCATTCTTTTCTTTTTAAGCTAGATGTCATTTTAGTATTATTTGACACCCCCCCCCCCCCAAATATCCAAAGCTGCCCTTTTCCAGTGGCAACATGACACCTCTTGATTTATATCCCAGGTTTCATCTTTGGACAGAATGCTGCACAGTAGTCATTCAGCAGATCCCTGATGTGGGTATATGGGTGGGGGTGGTAGTGTACTGGCATTGTCTGGGTAACAAGGACAGTGCTAGTTTGAGACAAGAATGCATTAAAACCTGGAAACTGCCTGGCTTCAAAATGCCTGTTAAAATGCCAGTGCAAGGATGGTAGTTACTTCAGCTTTCATTTAGACATCTCATTGTCCCTTTGAAGTGGACCCATCTTTGGAACTGTTCTTGTTCCTGTTTCCAAACTAAGAAGAGTTTGTCCATATTTCTAGGTCACACACGTCAGACTCTCTAACCACAGAACCACACTGTTCTGATAGGGCAACTAAATTTTTATTATTATTTTTTTAATGAAGACTGAAAACCTGCAGATAATTTACTGTTCCTTGTATCGCACCCAGGTATGTATGAAATATGAATAAACCCTTGTTACATTTGAGGATATTTACAATCTTAGTATGTGTTTCACTGACCTCAGGAGAAAGTTAATGATCATTGCTGATAACTAATGTGTTTTTCACCATCAGGAGATTCATATTTTTCATACTTTGAGCATTTCCTATTTCTTTAGAGAATGGGAGTACAACGTAACACAATTTTCAGTACTTCGTCAGTGCAAGATGCTGTCAATACCTAATTGTAGACCTGAATGTGGCCAGTTTCCACTCCTGTGCATGTTGCATAGTTTTTATCCTTGCAAAGTGATGACCTTGTTTCTGTAGAGAAATGCCACACAGTTCTCTTTTTCCTCTGATGTTAATCGTGTTTCACTCTTGCAGTACTTACAAAATCGGTTATCCGGCTCCCGGTAGTCCACAGTCAGCCAGAATACCAAAATCCTTGGTATATGACATCGGCTGCCTTCGGTTTTAAGCCTGACGTCAGGTACAAAGGAAGGCAGCCAATGCCATTTCCTCAGTCTTTCTTGCCATGGAGCCCGAAGCAGAAGCATTTTGCAATAGTGCTAGTCAGCCGAGTACCTTCTAAGAACTGTACTTTTCCTGACCCTGGTAAACAGGGTTGCACTAGGCCTAGGGGTTACAGGTGTTCTAGAGGACAGACTTCCACCCCTCAGAAGGCCAAGCACTGGCAGGCTTCCTCTTCGAAATCGGGGAGTTCTAAGCAAACTTCCCAAAGCAAGCATTCCCAATGACTCTGGCCTTCCCCTGCCTGCCTCTGCGGGCCCAGGGTTTTCTGTGGGGGGGAAGGTTAGCCATTTTTGCAGATGTCTGGTCCACCATCACAGACAAATGGATGCTCAAAATAGTATCCCAAGGCTACAAGTTCTCCTTTCACACCTTCCCTGTCCACCAAGGATACCCAGATATCCCCCCACTTCAAAGGGCAGAAACAGAAAAACAAGTTTCTTCTTTGCTAAACCTGGGAGCAATAGAGCCATTTCCTGCACTACAGATAGGCCAGGATTTTTACTCAAGCTTTTCCTTGTTCCCAAAAAACGGGGGAACCTGGCATCCTATTCTGGATTTGTCCATTCTAAACATTTCAGTTGCTGCCAATGCTGGCCAAGGATTCCTGGTGGTGACTTTGGATCTCAAAGAAGCTTATCTGCACATCCCAATAAGGGAAAGCTGCAGGCAGTTCCTTCACTTCAGGGCTGGGAACAGGCACTTCCAATTCTCTGCACTGCCCTTTGGCTTATATACTGCTCCCAGAGTTTTTACAAAATGCCTGGCTCCAGTGATTGCTTTTTGCAGGCAAAGAAACATTCAAATTTACCCTTTCTTGGACAATTGTCTTATTCAGGCAAACTCTCCACAGCAACTTTTTTAAAGGATTTGGACTTTGTAAAGAACCTTCTCACTTCTTTGGGCTACACTATCAATGAAAAGAAGTCAAAGTTGGTACCCACCAGGGAGATTGTATTCCTGGGAGTGAGTCTGAACACAGCCGCCCAGATTGTATTCCTCCCTCAAGAGAAACAAATGGGTCTTTCAAATTACTTCAAGAATTTGGCAAGCATGACCCAGCTCTCTGCAAGGCAATTCCTGCAAGCCCTAGGATTCATGGCTTCATGTATTTGGATGATTCCATATGCCAGACTGCATATGAGGAAAATACAGTGGTACCTCAAAAACCTTTGGTGTCAACACACTCAGGATTTAGACTTGATGCTTCCTCTGATTCCCTGCCTGCAGATGGAGTTCCTTTGGTGGGCGACGGCCTGTGCACAGAACAAAGGCCTGCCTTTTTGTCCACCTCCTGCCAGCCAGACTCTCACCACAGATGCTTCGGACTATGCTTGGGGAGCCATCTAGGGGGCAGATGCATTCAGGGGACTTGGAACTATCAACAGGTTCATTTGCACATAAATCTGAAGGCATTGATGGCAGTTCAGCAGGCCTTGTTGGCTTTCAAGCATCTTCTCTCTCCTGGTACTCTTCTAGTCAGGACAGACAACACCACAATCATGCGGTACATCAACAAGCAGGGAGGGACTCAATCTTACCCCCTGTGCAGGCAAAGCATGATACTGTGGTCCATAGCAGCTTCCATGGGCATTCATCTGATAGTTCAGTTTCTTCCAGGAAGGCTCAACAACTTGGCAGACCGGTTGAGCAGGCAGGTCCTGGATCCTCACGAGTGCCAGCTAAACAGGACCATCTTCTATCGCAGCATTCAGCATTGTGGCACTCCCCAGGTGGATCTCTTCTCATCTCCAACCAACCACTTCTTCCGACCTTTTGCACCAGGGATCATCACGACAAAGCTTGGAAAGTGGATGCTCTTTCTCCTGGACACAGCTCTCAATCTATGCATTTCCTCCTCTGCCTCTTCTTCCCAGAGTGCTGTTAAAGATAAGGGATGAAAACCAAGGGCCATCATCATAGCTCCAGACTGGCCCAGGCAGCATTGCTATCCACTACTTCGCAGTCTCTCCCAGTCTCAGCCTTGGCATCTTCCCCTGATACCAGATCTCTTGGTTCAGGAGGGGGGAAAAATTCTCCATCCTCATCTTCAGACTCTGCATTTGGCAATCTGGCTCATAATTTAAACTTTTCCCAACAGGTGGTTGAGGTCCTTCGTGAAGCCAGGAGGCCTAGCACTAGGAAATCTTACACAGATAAGTGAACAAGATTCTCCATTTGGATGCAGACTAGAGGGGAAGACCCTTCTCAACCTACTCTTCCTCTTATACTTGACTATCTGGCAGGCTTGTTTAATGGTGGACTTTCCTTTTCTTCTGTCTCTCATCCCTTGATGAAACAGTTCCTCAGGGGAGCTAGCAATTTAAACCCTCCCAGAAGGGCACCTACTCCTGCTTGGGATCTTAATTTTGTTCTTGAGAAACTTACTCTGCCTCCTTTTGAACCAGCTACCTAAGCAGATAAGTTTCTCTCCTGGAAAACTGCCTTTCTTTTGGCTATTACTTCAGCTAGAAGAGTTTCTGAGCTGCAGGCCTTAATGGTAGCAGTGCCTTTCATCATCATCTGTGTGGAACTGTTTTTTCTCAGAACTAATCCTTCCTTTATGCCTAAGGTGGTTTTTAGCCTGACTCCTAACCAGTCTAGCCACCTGCCTACCTTCTTTCCTAATCCTCAGAATAAAGGGGAAAGGTTACTGCGTTCCCTGGATGTGCATAGACAGCTTAGATTTTTACCTGGACATGACTAAACCTTTTAGAAAGTCGGATCAGTTGGTGGTCAGTTTTGCTCCTCCACAGAGTATTAGCACCCATTCTACTAGAGCAGCTTCTGTCTCAGCAGTTTTTTTAAGAGGTGTGCCTACTAGAGACATCCTGGAAGCAACTACCTGGACTTCTGTCCACACTTTCACTAAGCATTGCAATTTACCCTTGTTATCTAAGTCCAGGGCTGGTTTTGCCACTGCAGTGTTGCAGGGCATCCTTACCAATTCTTAAACAGTGGGTGTTCCTCCTCCCTTTTGCCTTTTTCCTGGGCTTTGGGAATCAACCCATTTTGTAAAAACAGCAAAGGACTATGTAGAAAATAATCCAAGAACGAACTACCACTGAAATACCACCGTTTATTTACTGGAAGCAAGCCAACGTGTTGTGAGCACTTTCATACAATGAAATATTGCACTTCATCAGACAAAGTTGCAAACACAACTATTCAATTTAAATTAAAAAATGGCAGTGTCATAATGATGTAATTTCCTTCCTTAAAGTTTTTAAAATCAAGCAATACGTTTTGCATACATAGTATTCCCTAACAACTATATCTCTGTTGCCCTCAACAGCCTATCTTTCATAAGCATTCACCTATAATTATTAATATACTTAAAAATACATTTATAAAATACATATCATAAATTAGTTAACCTAATATAATAACAATTAAATAGTTATAAATAAATATCAAATCCCTATATAGCTATATGTATACATATCTAAAACTCAACAGACAAGGCATTTTTCAAATTTATACTTTCATATGCTGCATTGTCTTTACACCTTCATATTAATACAATACCTATTTAATGCATATTAAATATGAAGTACATCTATGATTTATAAACATTTTTATATATATATATAATGTTAGCAAATTTTGTTTCTTTAGAGCGCCTTTAATTTTAATATAGGCGCTATGGAGCTACGCTCATTAATGCCTGGCCAAGTGTCTGCTTGCAATCTTGCTTGCCATTCTTATTCTTTGAGTTCTAAAAATACATTCCATGCTGTTTTATCATCCATTATAACTTGGTCTATGATGGTATAAGTAAATGAATGATCTGGATGACTATTAATATGTTTGACTAAAAACATTGTTCATATTCAGCTTATTTATTGTTTATTCATGCTCATATATGCGCTGAGACAATTTTCTTTCAGTTTTCCCTATATAATAGGCTAAGTATAGTTTACACTTGCTTAAATAAACCACAGCTTTTTGATTCACAATTATATTTACCTTGTATTTGGTATGATGTCCTTCAAGGATGCATCTGCAGTCCTAACAAATGGGTTGTCCTGTCGTCAGGCAGCCCTTCGGTCGGCCGGATTCCAAAGTCTGGGTCTGGCCTCGGCTGGTGTCGCACTTCACCCGACGTCATCTCTGCTGGTCTTCGGGTGTAAAGGCATCAGCCGACGCCATTTTCCTCAGTCTTTCTTGCCACGTGGTGCCCGAAGCAGAAGCTGTTCGCAAGTGCCGGTCGGTCAGATCCAGAGATTACTACTACCGAATACTACTTCGAAGACTTCTAAAAAGCTAAGTACCCCGTTGGGGACTCTTTCTTGCCTCAGCCGATGTCAGAAAAAGTGAATAACTGTTTAACTTGTGGGAAACAAATACCTCATAAAGATTTCCACTCTTACTGCTTACCTTGTTTAGGCCCAGACCACGACGTAGCAGCCTGTTTAGCCTGTGCTTCTTTCAACCGACGAACGCTTAGGCGTCGGTCGGAGTTTGCTGAACAGTTTTTCGGCTCAGATTTTGCGTACATAATGCCGTCGGATCCTCCGACTTCTCAAATTGTTAAGAAACGCAAAGAAAAAGACCGACACTCGTGGTCCGCGGTTTCGGCCGAAACCACGATTAAGCAAACCGCGAGTGTCTCGGTTTCGGCCGAAACCGAGCAAACGGGTCAATCTTCAGCCGAATCCATGACTACTACCGAGGCTCCTGCTACCCTAGTTGAATCGGCCTCTGAAGTTTTGCCTATTAATGTGGTTCCTCTAGAATTGTCGGACACCATCCCTTTGGATGTCTCTACCCCAGCATGTGGTGCTGCTAGGCCTCCTGCAGCCATGTCTATAAAGGCCTTTGCCAGGGCTAAAGCAGCCAAATCTGCTAAATCTGTGCCTGTTAAGCCCCCCTCACACAGGCCCAGTTCCAGTTCTCAAATGCTTACTCTGGCAGAGGATCTCATCTCTTTAATAAGGGGATCCCAATCTCACCCAGACAGGGCCTCTCAGCCTCCAGAAAAGAGACCTAGAGCAGAGCCCCCTGAGCCAGTGTCCTCAGATGATTCTTCTGATGATTCAGACAATACAGACCATCCAGAGGCTCCTTTTTCTACTTATGAAGATTCCGATGCTGAAGAATCTATTCCTTCTGCCTCTCCACCAGAGGAATTTTCCTTTGGGGAAACCTTACATGCCATGAGAGAGCAATTCCAATGGCAGGGACAAGATTTCTCTGATTCAAGAAAAAGGCTTAGGACCTTTCTACATTTACCGCAACATAGGCCCTTAGCTATACCTCCAGTTCTTCCTGTTGTGGATGATGCATTTAATGATGTTTGCACTGCTCCTGATACTTTACCTCCAGCCCCTGCCAAGCCCGATAGGTTTTACAGGGTACCGGACACTCATCACCACCTATACAAGGCTCCCCTTGCAGATCCTGAGACTATCTCCCAGGGGCCTAAGGCAGTAGCCGACCTCAGCAAAAAACCCTCTCCCTTCTGAAAGGGAATCCAGGTCCTTAGAGATGGGGTAAAAAAGTTTACACCTCTGCTACTCTCTCAGCCTGAGCTTTGAACTGTCAGTTTCATATGATCCAATACCAAGAGTTTATGCTTGATCAGTTAACTAAGAAACTGTCCTCTGATGATTCCTTAGATAAGAAATATGTTTTAGAAATGGTGAATAACATTCAGCAGGTTAGTAACCATTCTTTAAAATGTGGCTATGATGCACTGGAGGCTTCATTTAGATCAGCCATGACTGGCACAGTTATAAGAAGGCATGCATGGTTGAAAGAACAGGTCTTGCCGGATCATGTTAAAGCAAAGCTATTAGATGCTCCTATGGATAAGGTCAGTCTATTTGGTTCTCCTGCCCAGCAAGTAATGAAGAAAATGGAAGAGGAGGCAAAATCTGTACAAACAGTTAAAGATTTCTTACAGGTTCAGCCCCCTAGGTTTAGCAGGAACTGGCCTTCCAAAAATTGGTCCTTTCCAGACTCCTCTAAATCTCAGAGAGGCAGGAATAGACGTTCCAGAGGCAGAAATCAATCCAGAGGAGGTGCCTACAGAGGACGCCAGTGGCAAGGCAATAATCAACGAGGCACAGACAACCACTGCCACTGCAACAGGACAATCACAGTGACTTGGCTCTGACACCGCCTACCAGGGAACAAATAGCAGCACCCTTAGGCGGAAAGTTAGCCTTATTTTCAAAAAATTGGCACTATATCACAAGAGACAAGTGGATTTTGCAAACTATAGACCAAGGCTACAGGTTTCATTTCCACACCTTACCAGAAAAAAGAGGAATGCCAAACCTACCTCCAAATCAAAAAACAGAAGCTCTAAAACAGATAGCTCAATTAACAAAGATGAAAGCTGTGGAAAGGGTACCACCTACAGAACAGGGCAAAGGATTCTACTCCAGACTCTTCCTAGTACCAAGAAAAGAGAAAAGTTGGAGACCTATTCTCGACCTGTCCGCCTTAAACACATTCATCATTGTTCCAAAATTCAAAATGCTGACCCTACAGCAACTTCTTCCCATGCTGGGCAAGGAGTGTTGGCTGGTAACTCTAGATCTCAAGGAGGCATACCTGCACGTCCCCATACGACCAAATTGCAGAAGATACCTCAGATTTCTTGCAGGATCAGAGCATTATCAATTCTCAGCATTGCCCTTTGGCTTATCTACTGCGCCCAGAGTATTCACAAAATGCCTGGCATCAGTAATCGCTCATTGCAGGCTACAGGGAATCCAAATTTACCCATACCTGGACGACTGCCTGATACAAGCGGACAACAAAAGCAAGCTGACAAAAGACTTACAAAGAGTCATTTGCTTACTACAAGCCCTGGGATACACGGTCAATTTAAAAAAGTCAAAACTGATACCATCCCAAACAAGAACATTCTTGGGTGCGGAATTGGACACAGTAAAACAGATGGCATTCCTAACTGCAGAAAAACAAGAACAACTCCCTCTTTACTTCTTGGCATTAACAAAGCAGAACAAACTAACAGCAAGGAAAGTACTGCAGGCCTTGGGCTTCATGGCATCATGCATAATCCTGGTCCCCCATGCCAGACTGCATATGAGAAAGCTACAGTGGTACCTAAAGAATTTATGGTCTCAACACAGGCACAGCTTAGAAACCGAAATACCACTAATCCCATGCCTGAAACAAGAGTTCCTATGGTGGGCTCAAGCATGCCAGTCAAACCCAGGCTTGCCCTTCCACAACTTTCAAGCAAGCCAAACCATCACAACGGACGCCTCAGACCTAGGTTGGGGGCACACATGCTGGACAAATGCATACAAGGATTATGGACTCCAGACCAGCTGCACCTGCACATAAATCAAAAAGAAATGCTGGCAGTAAAACTAGCAATCCAGAATTTCAGACCATTCCTCAAAGAAGGCCATTTAATGATAAGGACAGACAACACCACAGTCATGTGGTACATCAACAAACAGGGAGGCACTCATTCATACCCCCTATGCCGAATGACTCTGGACCTATGGAATATGGCTCTGAGCTACAACATCCAGTTACAGACAATATTTGTACCGGGAAAAGAAAACATCCTAGCAGACATGTTAAGCAGAACTACCTCGGATGCTCACGAATGGATGCTACACCCGGACATCTTCAAGGCCATCACAAAGAAATGGGGAATGCCACAAATAGACCTATTCGCATCCCCACTCAATCACCAGCTCAAGAAATTCTGCACAAGGACATACCACCCACTTGCATGGAAGGTGGACTCTCTATCCTTCAGTTGGAAAGGCCTGACAGCATATGCATTTCCACCTCTTCCTTTGATGCACAAGGTACTACTGAAAATCAAAGAGGAACATCCAAGGATAATTCTGATAGCTCCAAATTGGCCAAGACAACACTGGTATCCATTGCTGAGGAGCATGTCTCTGGGGAGAACGTGGACACTACCCCTGATGCCTTTGATGTTAACTCAGAACGACTACAACATCATGCATCCAAACCTAAAAACTCTGCAACTGACTGCCTGGAACATTACATAACAGCAACTAACCCAGATTTATCCCAAAGGGTTAAAGACATTATCCTTGAGGCCCGCAGACCTTCAACAAGAAGGAACTATGCAGGAAAATGGAAAATGTTTGTCATTTGGAGTACTGAAAGAGGAAAAGATGTGTCAAACATAGATATTGCTAACATCCTGGAGTACTTGGCAGAGCTTCTCCATACAGGCCTGTCCTATTCCTCCATCAAGATACATGCATCAGCTATTTCTGCAGAATACAGCTTCGATCCTCCTGTCTTCTCACATCCTCTACTCAGGCAGTTCCTCAGAGGAATCAAGAATGTAAAACCTCCTAGGAAACCACCATTACCAGCATGGGACTTGAACTTTGTGCTAGAAAAATTGACACTCCCTCCATTTGAACCAGCAGCAACAGCAGATCTTCAACACCTATCCTGGAAAACTGCTTTCCTAATGGCAATTACTTCAGCAAGAAGGGTTTCGGAACTACAGGCCTTAATGGCAGTACAACCCTTCCTAATCTTCCATCAAGATAGAGTGTCCATGAGAACTAATCCTACATTTATGCCTAAGGTGGTATCCAGAGTGTCTCTAAACCAGGCAATCCACCTACCTACCTTCTTTCCCAATCCACAGAACAGGGGGGAAAGACTGCTGCATACCTTGGATGTACATAGACAGTTGCGCTACTACCTGGACAGAACCAAGGGCAATAGAAAAACTGACCAGCTTTTAGTAGCTTATGCAACAGGAAGGGAAGGAAAAGCAATTTCCAAACAGACAATCTCCAAGTGGATAGGAAATTGCATAAGATTCTGTTACTCCTACCATGGAAAGCAAATTCCACAGAACATAAGACCTCACTCTACAAGGGCTACAGCCACTACCACAGCTTTCTTACGAGGAGTGGCTACCAAGGACATCATTGAGGCGGCTACTTGGACCTCCGTGCATACATTTGCCAAGCATTACAACTTACCTCTATACTCTAGATCCCGAGCAGGGTTTGCCACTGCTGTATTGCAAGGGATCCTAACTACACCATAATTCTTCTTCCTCCTCCCCTAGTTTGGCTATGGTATTCTACCCATTTGTTAGGACTGCAGATGCATCCTTGAAGGATATAGTACAGTTTTGTACCTACCATAAATGTAGATGTCCGAACAGGATAGCATCTGCAGTCAGGATTACCCACCCTCCTTCCCCTCTGTGGTACTCCTAGGGTATTTGCCCTCCTAATAGCTAGCTAGGGGGGGATCTCTTATGGTGTATTTGTTTGTATATATGTACATACATGCTTATTTTTTGTGTTTGCCTACTATTTTTTTGGGAAACATTGGCATTTACCCAAAATTTAGCTTTCCAAAAGGGCAACTGGCATCTGGGGCAAGAAACACTGAGGAAAATGGCGTCGGCTGATGCCTTTATACCCGAAGACCAGCAGAGATGACGTCGGGTGAAGTGCGACACCAGCCGAGGCCAGACCCAGACTTTGGAATCCGGCCGACCGAAGGGCTGCCTGACGACAGGACAACCCATTTGTTAGGACTGCAGATGCTATCCTGTTCGGACATCTACATTTATGGTAGGTACAAAACTGTACTTTCTACCCCTTACTAAAAAGTCTGTGCCCACTTCTATTTTGTGGCACCATCTACAAAAAACACATTTTTTCATACCTAGTACTTTATTGATATTGTGCACCTCTTTATATTTTAACAACTCTTTCAAATGTCTCCCTTTCCTGTACACAATAAGTGGCTTATCTCCTATAATATTATTCAATTCTTCATCCTGATTATATACACCCCAAGTTTTCTCAAAGATCCATCTTAAGGTGTTGGCTTCTTTACTATATGTAATAACGAACGCCTCTGAGAATTTATTATTTTTATTTTGGTTAGTATTTTCAATTATTTGAGATACAGCACCGTCTCTCTCTACATTATCATTTACAATGTGCATATTAGAATTTTTATTATCTAAGATGGGTTTAAAAAAACCTCTCTTTCTTTTGTTTATAACTTCTTCAATGATGTCATTTAAAAAAGTGCAAGGATATGATCTAGCAGAAAACATGGATCTTAAATTAGAACATTCTTCCAAAAAGTGTTCTTTGGTGATCATACGTGCAGCTCTCTAACTACCTGTCCTTTAATACCTACACATTAAACTTATTAAAGATTATACAGAAAATAGATATATAGCTCGTATACATAGGAAAGACATATTCCAATAGTTTACTGCATTATAGTAGCTCACACCCCTCCACATCAGAAAAAGTCCATTGTTAAAGGACAGGTAGTTCGTTCTACATAGTCCTTTGATGTTTTTACAGTGTGTTTTTTGGATGTGTATCGTTCGTTGGTGATATGGAAGGTGCTTTGTTGCCTGGTATCCAAGGAGAGAATCATGGGTCAAATTAAGTTAATTCGATTAATGGACAAGGAGCGACCGAAGGGTCCGTTGCACAACTTTTTGCCCTCATTATGCAGCTTTCTAAATGTATGGACAACTTGTATGGGCACATTGGACGGAATATAGGTAAAGAGTTTCCAACTACAGCAGTCGCTCATCCAGGTGATAATGCTAATGTCATACCTGTTCAGCAAGTTAATAATGGCAACAATATGAACGCAAGAACTGGGTTCTGTCTTACACCTCAATGCCTTAGACTGGATTTTAATTCTGGTTCCGGTTGTAATTTAGACAGCACTAACCGCTTGAATAGTGAAGCAGGAGTAAGTGCAATGAATATAAATGCGAGTAGTAACAACAAAAGAGGAGTGCCAATACTTAATGAATGGCTGACTACAGCGTTTTCTTTTAGAGCTTCACAAGGAAAAGATAACACACTTAATGGCAAGCCATCTGAATTTGATTATAAACTCATGTGCTGTAAGAAATTACATCTTGAAAACGCTTACCTTTCAGAATGTTTACGAAGCAAAGTAATTCCGAAAGGGTTACGCATGTGGCATTTCCCTTCAGGGCTAACAGAAAATTCAGCATTACACATAGAATTACTGAAACTATTTGATAGAACAGGACAGGAATTACTTGAGCTTTTAGTTAAACATAATCAAGAAAATATAGATGAACTCAGCAATGAATTAAGCATATTAGACAAAACTATTCGAGAGCATAATTTATATGAACGAGCACAGGATGAATATTCACGCATTTATAATAGTGTTGAACAGCAGATTGAATTTTTGAAAAAAGGAAAAAATTAATAAGCTTGAACGTGATCTTCGAGACTACGCTAATGGAGTTGCTTACTCTAAGCCGCTTAAGCTTCAAGGACAGAAAAGATTTGACAATGTAAATGCAGATCAACGTGAAACAGCTTATGAATATAATGACAGTCAAGAAGCATACAATCATAATTTTCCTGAGCTAAGGAGATCTGAGAGACTCAAAAAATAAAGGCAATCCCCCTTTTTTGAACAGTCAACAAGTAGCGGGGTTTCAAGGAGCGAGACCCAAAACGAAACAATGGAGGACTTAAACATTACGGAACATAGTATATTAACTGACAGTGATACACTCGAATCACATACTAATGATACTTTTACAGTAGTATATAGTAGTGAACAAGATTTTAAAGTATTCAATTTTTCTAATGTAGTTTGCACTAGTGAAACAGCTAATTTATTGGCAAAAGGAATGACCTTTGTGCCTTCTGTTTATAGTAATTTTACTAACACCATTTTAGATTTAAAATTGTATCTTAGGAAAATTAACTTAAAAATATTGTTTCAGACTAATATAATTAGACAAATATGTTTGGTATTAGCAGCATTTATAACCCACCCCTCCACCCCAAACTGGGAGTATATGAAAACATTTGTGAAATAGACATTAAAAATTTGAAAAACTATTATCATGGAAAAAAGGAAGAGAATAATCTTAGTATTTTAGAACAGCAAGCTTTAACCCAAATAAGAAAAGAAAAAAATCGTATAATGAAACCAGATAAAGGGGGAGGAGCAGTTATGGACATCCAAGATGATAATAGAAGGTTATATGACCTCTTAAATACTGATACATATTTGAAAGTATCAATGAATGAAATTAATGGTGCATACAAAACGTTTTACATGCAGTTAAATATGTTTATAGATAAACGCAGTAGTATAGAATTGTATAATTACTTAAATGTATCACCTGCTAGAGTCTCTGTCTTCTTTGGTACTCCCAAAGTGCATAAATCTATTTCTAAGCCACCTATGCGTCCCCTAGTAGATGGGAGAGACTCTGTTACATCATCAATTGCTAAATACATAGATTTTGAATTTAAAAACATTCTTAAAAATCAAGAAGAAATTTGTAGAGATTCTTGGTCATTTTTACAATATATGGATAATATATAGAATATGATAGTAATGACATATTGGTAACAATCGATGCCTGATCTCTGCACAGTTATTCCACAAGAAGGTGGTTTAGAATAGACTAGCGAAATGTTCCATGAGAATCCTATGCAACAAGATAAAATTAATTTTATAATAGAGCTGTTAGAAATAGTTTTGAATTATAACTTTTTAGAATTCAATAAAGAGTATTGTTTACAAACTAAAGGCATTGCAATGGGGTCCCCATGTGGGGGAGCTTATGCTAACATTACTATGGCTTGTCTTCAATAGTAGATTTAATAGATTTATGAAATCCTATTGTAGATTTCAAGATGACATTAGTGTTATTTGGCAAGGAACACAAGACATACTTGAAGAATTCCTGTTATATATAGACCAAACTACAATTTTTTTAGGTTCACATGGAATATTAGTAATGACTATATGGAATACCTAGACATTAAACTTATTAAAGATTATACAGAAAATAGATATATAGCTCGTATACATAGGAAAGAGACACATTCCAATAGTCTACTGCATTATAATAGCTCACACCCTCAACATCAGAAAAAGTTAGTTGTTAAAGGACAGGTAGTTAGAGCTTGTACGTATGATCACCAAAGAACACTTTTTGGAAGAATGTTCTAATTTAAGATCCATGTTTTCCACTAGATCATATCCTAATACTTTTTTAAATGACATCATTGAAGAAGTTATAAACAAAAGAAAGTTTTTTTTAAACCCATCTTAGATAATAAAAATTCTAATATGCACATTGTAAATGATAATGTAGAGAGACACAGCATAATGTAGAGAGACACAGTGCTGTATCTCAAATAATTGAAAATACTAACCAAAATAAAGAATAATAAATTCTCAGAGGCTTTAGTTATTACATAATAATCTCCTATCTAACTCCCAACACGGCTTTCGCCCACATCATAGCACCACCACTGCTCTCCTCTCCTTTGTTGACTCAATCAACTGCAACCGGAATAACAAATTAATTTCCTCTGCGCTCTTTCTTGACCTATCAAAAGCCTTTGATATGGTTAACCATAAACAACTTCTCCTCACACTGGAAACCTTCAATCTTAGCAAATCCACCATAAGTTGGTTCAACGCATACCTCTCTGGTAGAAAACAAGCGGTACAGTGGCAAAATAGGATTTCAGACCTTCTCCCCACTAATATCGGTGTCCCTCAAGGATCTATCCTCGGTCCCCTTCTTTTCTCTCTCTTCATTAACGGTTTACACTCAGTCCTTCCCAATACCACCTGCATCCAATATGCAGATGACTCTACCCTTATTTGTTCTGACGTCTCTCTCACCAACCTTCAAGCTACTACCCAAATCTGCTTCTCATTAGTCGAAAAATGGTTCTCAGACCTAAAACTCCTACTCAATCCAACCAAAACCAAATTACTTTTATTCTTCCCTTCTCCAGCAATACCTCCCAGTCTACAATTTCCCAGCACCCAAACCCCTACCTTTGTTGTCTCTGCTAACAATGGCACCAAAATCTTTCCAGTCTCCCACACCAAACTACTTGGGGTGACAATAGACCACAAACTTAGATTTGACATGCACGTGAATCTGACCATTAAAACACTTAACAAGAAACTCGGGTCCATGTACAGGATAAAGAAATTCTTAACCCCTCACACCAAGCTAACCATTGCCAGAACTCATCTCCTCTCCACCCTCCTATATGCCTCCCCTATATTCTCCTTCCTTCATAAGAAGCCGCTTTATAAGCTATCCACTGCCTATCACCACATAGCTTGATTTATCACAGGTATGCCCTACCGCACCACCATTGCCTAAACCTTAGAACACTAGGATGGTTAGAATTGCCTAATGTTCTGAAACTTAACCAGCTTACTGAGGCATTCAAAATCATTAAACACCCTGACAAAACTCCCTCTCTAAATAACATTCTTACCTCCTATTCAAATCTGTCATCCCTCAGGTCATCCAAAAGTAGTCAAGTATTGACCATCAAACCTAACAACTCAGGAGGGGAAGCTCTCTATGCCAATTCCATTGGCAAGACATGGAATGCCCTTCCAAGCAACCTTAGACAAATGACCACTCTGGACCAATTTAAAATTCACCTCCGAGCGTTTCTAAAAACCCAATGGTTATGCCCATGCCCTAACCCTGATTAATATCACATGCCCTTGACCCCTAACGGCCTAGCCTAGCCACTACGTAACCCAACTCAAATGGGTGCACCTTATAACCTTTACAATCCATCTAACCAACTCCTTTTTTCCCAGGATTCCATCTTTTTTTTTTATTACTTATTGTTCTTATCCAATATTAGAAGTGTACTCAACATATTGTACTAAATGTCTAATTTCTATTGTATTGTTTGGAATATTTGCTCTTGTACCACTATTCTTTGGAGCTTTTCCAATGTTAGAAGAGTACTAAATGTCTAATTTCTATTGTATTGTTTGGAATATTTGCTCTTGTACCACTATTCTTTGGAGCTTTTCCAATGTTAGAAGAGTACTCAACATATTATACTAAATGTCTAACTTCCATTGTATTGTTTGGAATATGTGCTCTTGTACCTCTGTTCTTTGGAGCTTTTCTCCCCGGGCCTCCACTGAAAACGGATATGTATCCAACTGGACTATCCCGGTCAACAAATGTAAAATAAATAAAATAAATAAATAAATAAATATAGTAAAGAAGCCAACACCTTAAGATGGATCTTTGAGAAAAAATTGGGGTGTATTGAATCAGGATGAAGAATTGAATAATATTATAGGAGATAAGCCACTTATTGTGTACAGGAAAGGGAGAAATTTGAAACAGCTGTTAAAATATAAAGAGGTGCACAATATCAATTAAGTACTATGTATGAAAAAATGTGTTTTTTGTAGATGGTGCCACAAAATAGAAGTGGGCACAGACTTTTTAGTAAGAGGTAGAGCATACCAAATACAAGGTAAATATGAAACAAAAGCTGTGGTTTATTTAAGCAAGTGTAAACTATGCTTAGCCTATTATATAGGGAAAACTGAAAGAAAGTGATCTCAGCGCATATATGAGCATGAATACACAATAAAGAAGCTGAATACGAACAATGCTTTAGCCAAACATATTAATAGTCATCCAGATCATTTACTTATACCATCATAGATCAAGTTATAATGGATGATAAAACAGCGTGGAATGTATTTTTAGAACTCAGAGAATTAGAATGGCAAGTAAGATTGCAAGCAGACACTTGGCCATGCATTAATGAGCGTAGCTCCATAGCGCCTATATTAAAGTTAAAGGCGCTCAAAAGAAACAAAATTTGCTAACATTATATGACTGCGGTGGTGGTGCTGCGGTAGTGTTGTCGCCTCACAGTAAGACGTTGTCCTGTTCGATTCTCATCTAGGGCGTCTCGTGTGGAGACATGCGTGAATGGGCATACCTTCGTTGAAGGTTGTGCGTCAGGGCTGGCAACTCTGCACGTAAAAATCTACTGCCAATCATTAGCGGACTGGAGTTCTGCTGTGGCGACCCCTAACCGAGAAAAGCCAAAAGACACAATATATATAAAAAATGTTTATAAATCATAGATGTGCTTCATATTTAATATGCATTAAATAGGTATTGTATTAATATGAAGGTGTAAGACAATGGTAGTATATGAAAGTATTTGTAAAATGCTTTGTTTTAGAGTTTTAAGATATGTATACATATAGCTATATAGGGACTTGATATTTATAATTTTTTAATTGTTATTATATTAGGTTAACTAATTTGTGATATGTATTTTATAAATGTATTTTTAAGTATATTAGTAAATATAGGTGAATACATATGATAGGCTGTTGAGGGCAACAGAGATATAGTTGTTGGGGAATACTATGTATGCAATAACGTATTGCTTAATTTGAAAAACTTTAAGGAAGGAAATGACATCATTATGACACTGCCATTTTTTAATTTAAATTGAATAGATTGTGTTTGCAACTTTGTCTGAAGTACAATATTTAATCATATGAAAGCGCTCACAACACGTTGGCTTGTTTCCAGTAAATAAACGGTGGTATTTCAGTGGTCGTTCGTTCCTGGATTACTTTCTACATAGTCCTTTGCTGTTTTTACAGTTTGTTTTATTGGATTTGAATCAACCCATTTTGTAAGCACTGCAACAGTGAAACACAATGAACATATTACAGTTGTGTACACTTATCATAAATGTAGATGTTTGTGTGTGTTCACTGTTGCAGTCCTGGTTCCCCCCTTCCATCCCCCTTTTTTCCTAGGGCACAGACTGATTTTTTTTTTCCTGGTCTAACTTTTTTTGGGGCTCCTGACAGTTAAGGCAAAAAAACAGGAAATGGCATCTGCTGCCTTCCTTTGTACCTGACATCCTGACGTCAGGCTGAAAACCGAAGGCAGCCAACGTCATATACCAAGGACTTTGGTATTCTGGCCGACTGTGGGCTACTGGAAGCTGGATAACCCAGTTTGTAAGGACTGCAACAGTGAATACACTCGAACATCTACATTTATGGTAAGTGCACACAACTGTTCTTTCTGTAACCACTTTAGTACAAAACTTTTGCCACTTGCTGGCTGTTTATCCGTTTGTTAGATTTCATCTGCAAGTGTGGTGCTTTCCTTTACACAGAGGTGTCTAGCATTAGACGCATTTTCACCTTTCAGGCTGTCTCTAGAGGTGGCTGTCAGACACCACTAGACACCTCTGCGTAGGTTTCTTCCAAATCACCTCAGAGCTGCATTACAGAGAGTTGAGTGCAGGTTCTGTAGCTGTTAAAGTATAATCGTAACCAGCATTTTTAGCATTACACCCTTGCTACTCAGTAAAAGGTTGTATAATGTTGTGATTAAAGTGTTTGAGTGTAAACTTTAAAGATATGAATTTAAACCCAGAAGTCCCCACTTTCATATCGTGTAACCAAAATTTACACTTTACCTCCTTGTGTCCTTATGCAGTACCCCTGAAACAGACTGCCAGTAGTAGGAGTTTGGCTGCCCTCGTACACTTTCCACATGATTTCCCTTCCTGAGTGAGACACACTTTCTCTCCCATTGTACCTATTACTGTCCTGCTGAGCTAGGATGCAGTAATCATTGTCTGCTTTGTATTATGATTTATTTTTCTATAGTATTGTTAGATTTGTTGTGATGTTCTTTGTGTTTCACTGTTGCAGTCATCACATTTGAGTTATCTGCCTGCAGGTAGCCCTCAGTCGGCCTGAATACCGACGTCTTCGGATTTCTGCGTCGGATGCTGTCGCTTCTCCCATGACGTCAGGGGTATAAAACTTGCAGCCGACGCCATTACATCAGTCGCTTTCTTGCCGTGCGGTGCCTGAAGCAGAAGCAGTTCGCAAGTGCCGGTCGGCCGGCTCCTGAAATTTTCAATGTTAAGTTGTCAATCTCGCCTTCATTCTTGCTGGATGGGTTCGGAGCCAACCCTCGGCTCCGACTCGGCCTATACTAAAGCTCAAGAGCTATTTATACCGGCTCGAGGCTACCCTATATTCCACAATGCTAGGCACTACCCAGATCTCGTTTGCCACTTACAGCTGCGAGGTGCGTTTATTACCGGCTCTGCAGGTTAGATATTATAATTCTTGAATTTCTCCCTTTTAGTCAGATTTTCAGTTAGTTTCTTGTTGGCGACCATCCCATTAGCTTCCCTTCATAGCTAATCCCCCTTCCGGTCCCTTTTAATCCCTTATCCTAACCCCCTATTTGGTTAGAAGGTTAGGCCTTTGGGCCTATTCCTCTTTCTTTAACTTGTCAGTTTAAATTGTTTTGTGACCGACTTAGCTTGTGTTAAAGGGTGTCTGTGTGTGTGTATCTCTTTTGTACTTTTTAGGATGTCTAAAGGCACCAGGGTCTCAGGCTTCAAGAAGTGTGACTCGTGCTGTCAGAAAATGTCGCTGACAGACGGTCACACTTGTGTTTATTGCCTGGGCCCTCTGCACCTGCAGGACTCTTGTTCGGTCTGTCATGCGTTCAGTCCAAGAGTCCTGCAGGAACACAGAAATAAGTTAATTTTGAGGGGCTTATTAAAGCCTGAAGGTTCCCCGACCAAGTCATCATCGGGGAAGCCTTCGAAGCCATCTAAGCCGTCGGCTCCGTGTTCAGAGCCTTCGACTGGTGGTGCTCTGAATGCTGCTACATCAGCTCCGGCTGGAGCCGATGTTTCCAAGACACAGTCTTCCTCATCGGCTCCGGCTGGAGTCGACGTTTCTCAAATTCAGTCTTCTACATCGGCTCGAGCCGACGCCGATAGTGGTGTCGGCGCCATCTGCTAGCCGTAAACGGTCCAGGTCTCCGTCCTTGGAATCTGTTCACTCAGCTCCGAGGTCTCCCTTACGCTCGGAGCGGAGCTATCGAACCCATTCCTCTAGGTCTTCCAGGCTCTCGGACCATGACCTCGAGAGGGTGGTTAGTAGACTTAAGTCTCAGGCACTAGCCCAGATGCTCCATAGCCCTTCTCAACAGACAGTGGCTATTCCCACCCCATCTTCGATTCCTCCTCCGACTCTTTCTCTGAGTTCGGAGCCGTGGCTGTCGACACATCGGAGCCGATACCTCACCTTTCGGCTCCGTCGTCGGCTCCGGTCTCTTCCATGGTCCCATCCTTGGAGGGATCCGGGCGCATGGACTTCCTCATCGGCTCCAAGGAGGCGAGTGGCATCGGACCCTTGTCCGACCCCGTTCTCCCTCTCGGAGCTTCGGCGCTGGTAAGTTCGGCCCCGACATTGGCTTTGGAGCCGTCCCTCTCAGTGCCGGGAGGGGTCCTTATCTCTTCAGAGCGGGGACCTTCTACCTTGCCTGATAGGGGCGCCTTCGAAGTCATGAGGAGCGTGCTGGCCCCTGTGCCTGCTCCACGGTTGGCTCCTTCAGCTCCTCCTCCTGTAGTGCCTGCTGCAGTCTCTACCCACCCTCTCATTCCTGACCGTAGAGATCCAACGCCTCAGGTTTACCCATTGGGAATGTCCTCCTCTTCCGAGGTTTCCCCTGATCCGTCAGGGGAACCCCCCCGGAAGAGGAAATGTAAGAGGAAGCATGTGGACTCCCCTGAGTCCATTACATCGGATACCGACTTGGATGAGTCGGAAGGGTCCCCACGGTCCCCCTCTGAGAATGTCTCCTTTTCAGACATCCTTGAAATCCTGAAGCAGTGGGGGGAACTGGTCCACCCTTAATCCTTCTGAGGACGAGTTGGTTTACCTAGAGGCGTTTGGCTCTCGCCCTTCCACCTCCTGGGTGTCTCCGCCCTTTGACCCCCTCATGGAAGTAGTGGCGCAGAAGGTGTGGACGGCCCCTGATACGATAGAACCTACCCCACGGAGACCTTCAAAATTCATAACAGCCCCTTCGGACAAACAATTTTTAGCCAAGGGTGTCCCGGTTGATGCCATGGTGGTGGCTGCAGCCACTAAGAAGGAACTGGCTGATCCTTCAGTACCTGTCCATCCTCCTAACAAGGAGTCTAGGACTATGGATAGGTATGGCAAGCGGATGTTTTCTTCAGCGACCTTTGTCATGCGGTCACTGAATTATCTGTGCCACTTCACCCGCCTTCAAAGAGACATGCTCAAAGAAGTGGTTGAGGTCTTACAGGATTCAACAGCTGCGGGGTCTCAGGACAAAATAAACTCCCAGCTGGCAACCTTGAATTCCATTGTCAACTCCTCCATGCGGCTTATTTCCTATGCGGCCGATGGGGCAAGTAGGGCTGCAGGCACAGGCGTGGCCTTACGGCGTCACACCTGGATGCGGCTTTGTAACTTTGCAGACCCCTTTAAGGCATCCTTCACTAACTCCCCCTTTGACGGTTCAGCTTTGTTTGGACCTCAGGTAAAGGATACTTTGACCCGATGCGAGCAAGAAGGCAAGACTCTCTCTGCCGTGGGAGTCCATTTTTCCACCCCGTCTAGACCATACCCTAAGGGTCAGAAGGGTGGGAAAATGTGGTTCCGTAAACCACAAGAGGTCGCGCCTGACGCAAGAGGTCAGTTCCCCTCTAGAGGTGGGGGGGGGCAATAACAGACGCCGCCCTAGGGGCAGAGGAGGTCCGCAAAATCAGGGTAGCAGAGAGACTTTCTGACAAACCCTTCCAGCATCCCTGAGAAGCTGCCCGACTGTCCGCCTTCGGAGTCAGTCGGGAGAAGGTTATCACTGTACCCAGAAGCCTGGCTTTCACTCACCCAAGACAAATGGGTACAGTCTATTATATCCGAGGGTTACAAAATTCCTTTTATCCACACCCAAACTCAGCCAAAAGGAACCCTCCCAGACGTTCCACCCAGTCTAAGGGAACAAGCAGTACTAGAAATATCAAAACTGCTAACAAAAAGAGCCATCCAGCCAGTCCCAGCAGACCAACAAGGATCCGGAATCTACTCCCAAGTTCTTTTTGGTACCAAAAAAGACAGGGGACTGGAGACCAATATTGGATCTCAGCAGACTAAACAAGTCTGTAAGAATGAAGTTCCGGATGGTCATGCTACCCTTCTACCCTTCTACCCTTTCTGGGTCAGGACGATTGGATGTGCTCAGTAGACCTTCAGGATGCGTACTACCACATCAAGATGCACAGGCGCTCCAGGAGGTTTCTCTGCTTCCGGCTGGGAGCCAGTCACTATCAGTTCAGAGCCCTGCCGTTTGGTCTCACTATAGCCCCCCCCCCCCCCGAGTGTTTACCAAATGCATGGCAGCAGTTACGGCTCATCTGAGGCGTCAAGGATTCCAGGTGTTTCCATACCTAGATGACTGGCTCCTCACTGCCACCACCAGGCGTCAGCTTCTCCTCTCCAGTGATTACACCATACATACTTGCAAAGGGCTAGGTATCTCCATAAATTTCGAAAAGTCTGCCTTGTCGCCTTGTCAGTCTATTACCTTCATAGACGCCACCTTGGACACAGTCTGGCTCTCCGCAAAACTAACCGAGCAAAGAGTTCTAGATATTCGCAGGCATGTTTACATCCTTCAGAACAACAAAATCCAAGCCAGGTTTGTCCTGAAGGTGTTCGATCTCATGGCTGCAGCCATTACTCTACTTCCCCTAGCTCGCTTTCATATGTGGATCCTTCAATGGATGCTTTTTTTCCACTGGTCCTTTCAACAGCTTCCAATGTCACACAACATTTTAATAACCCTGTCTTGCAAGAAACACCTTTCTTGGTGGATGGTCTCCCCTCAACTCCTTCAGGGCAGACCATTTGTTTCTTCTCCCCCAGTCGCCACGGTGACAACGGATGCCTCCCTGATCGGGGGGGGGGGGCATTTTCAGGGCAGGACAGTCCAGGGCACATGGCAACCTTTCGAGTGCCACCTGCACATAAATGTCTTGGAGATGAGAGCAGTACTTTTAGCATTGCAAGCCCTTCAGGACTCTCTTCCTATCGGGACTATTGCAGTTCAGATGGACAATATGTCCGTAGTGTGCTACATCAAGAAGCAGGGCGGAACCAAGTCCTATCCCTTATGTCGAGAGGCACTCAGACTTTGGCAGTGGGTGATCTCCTCTCAGCGGTTTCTGAGAGCAACGCACATCCCCGGGAAGTCCAACATCATAGCGGACAGATTGAGCAGAGCCATTCTCATGCCACACGAGTGGTCTCTCAAACAAGCAGTAGTGGAAGAAATTTTTCAGAAATGGGGTCGACCTTGCTGCGATCTTTTTGCAACACCTCAAAACAGCAAGTGCCACATCTTCTTCACTCTTCCCGGCCACCCCCCCAGAGACGCTGTAGTCCACGATTGACCCCGGGGACTTCTGTATGCCTTTTCCCCCTTTCCATTAATCACTCAATTGATTCAGAAAACTACCGCCGTGAGAGCCACCATGATCCTCATTGCTCCTTACTGGCCTCGTCAGATATGGTTTCCGTTCCTGCATCGTTACCTCTTGGGGCAGCCCTGGCATCTGGACCCAGTGCCAGATCTCTTGACCCATCAGTCAGGACAGCTGCACCACTCCCTCCAATCTCTCAACCTCACAGCTTGGTTGCTCCAATTCCAACCCTAGCCAGGCTTCCCCTTATTTCTCATTCTGTGCGTGACATACTTATAGCTTCCCTAAAGTCATCTACCAGAAGGATTTATGCCAGCAAGTGGAAGCGTTTTTCCTTCTGGGCAGGAGCTAGAAATATAGATCCTTTTACTGCCCCTATCCAATCAGTCCTAGACTTCCTAGCCGAACTGTTTCACTCAGGGTCTTCTTCCTCCACCATCAGAGTACAGTTAGCGGCTATTTCGAACTTTCATGCAGGCTTTTCGGACTCCAGTATCATGTCCCATAAGCTTTGCAAAACCTTTCTTAAAGGTATTTTTTTGCTTAAGCCCCCAATCAGGGACCCCCCACCGCAGTGGGACTTAAATTTGGTTCTAACTTCCTTGATTCTTCCCACCTTTGAACCTGCGGCTTCCTGCTCTTTGAAATTGCTCTCCTGGAAGACACTTTTTCTAGTCGCCGTAACATCTGCGAGAAGAGCATCAGAACTTCATGCCCTTTGCATTCATCCACCTTATCTAGTTTTCCATAAAGACAGAGTGTCCCTCAGGACTAACCCGTCCTTTTTACCCAAGGTTTCTTCTGAGGCAAATCTAAACCAGACTATCGATCTTCCAGTTTTCTTCCCCAACTACTCCAACAGAGCGGAACAAAAGCTGCATTTTCTGGACGCTCATTGTCAGCTCCGTTACTGTCTGGATAGAACCAAGCAAGCTAGGAAATCTGAGCAGCTCTTCCTATCTTATGCGGCAGTGAAGAAAGGCCTTCCAGTTTCCAAAGTAACCCTTTCTAGATGGCTGGCCTCTGTGATTACTTTCATCTATCAGCTCAGATGCCAAAAGCTACCGTCAAGGCCCAGGGCTCACTCAACTAGAGCATTAGCCACATCAATAGCTTTTCAGGCTAGATTACCAATAGATTCCCTTTGTGCGGCAGCCACTTGGGCCTCTCCTCATACCTTTATCTCTCATTACAAATTAGACATGGCCTCCCGAAGCCGGGCTAATTTTGGTCCCACCGTTCTCAAGAGTCTGTTCCAATGAGCCACCCAGGGTGAAGGTGCTAGGGACGCGGTCCCATCCAGCAAGAATGAAGGCGAGATTGACAACTTAGCATTGAGAAGTTATGTACCTACCATAACGTTCATGTTAGTTGTCGTCTTCTCACCTTCTTTCTTGCGTCCCACCCCCCCATCCCCTTAGCCTGGACAGACCTAAGGATCCTTGGGGATCTTCTTCCTGCCTCAGTATTGCCCCCTTGGCTATCCTTACTGGTAGCTATAGGTCTAGGTGACTTTCGAGTGAGGTTTCCTGTCCTCCTTATGTTGGAGATCAGAACTGCTATGGTTTCAGCTATCAAACGAGATCTGGGTAGTTGGCGCTTAGCATTGTGGGATATAGGGTAGCCTCGAACCGGTATAAATAGCTCTCGAGCTTTAGTATAGGCCGAGTCGGAGCCGAGTGTCTGCTCCGAACCCATCCAGCAAGAAAGAAGGTGAGAAGAAGACAACTAACATGGAACGTTATGGTAGGTACATAACTTCTCATTTTCGAGTTTCAGACCTGAAGTCTTCAAAAAGATAAGTACCCCGTTGGGGATCCTTTTTTCTTGTTCTAACCGATGTCAGAAAAAAATTAATAAGTGTCTTGCCTGTGGGAAGCAAATACCTCAGAGATTTTCATTCTTACTGTGTCACCTGTTTAGGCCCAGAACACTATGTCCCCTCGCTGTCAGTTTTGTGCCTTATTCAACGCCCAAACTATTTGTCGGGCTATTTTTGTAGTTAAATACTTTCGTTCTCGATCTCTGTACTCCGAAATGGCTTTAAAGCCATCCGACTACTGATCATCTGAAAAAACGTAAGGATAAAGACACACACGGACCGCATAGGTCCAAAACTGCCGACAACGCTTCCGTCAAACTAGTCGGCAGTCTGTCGGTACTCAGTGAGGTGCTTTCACAGCCCCCGATACCCACTACTACAGATTCCCAGGCCTCTACTGAGACACATTTGGAGTCTAGTATGCCGTGAGATGCTGCTTCGACTATGGAACCTGCGGATGTCTCTACCTTGGATGGGTCCGGATCCGCTGTGCAGGCACCGGCTTCTGAGGGTGTATTCAGGCCTACTGATTTTCATATTAAACCGACGACTTTGTTTCAAGCTAAGACTACAGAATTCCTCAGGCTCGCACTACGCCTAGAAAACCGACGACCAAACCTCATTCTCAGGCCCATATGCCTCAAAAACAAATGATTAGAATGGCTGAAGACCTTATTACCATAATTAGGGGAAGCCAGCCTTCCCCCTCTAAGACCAAGAATTGATTTTCTTTCTGATTCTTCTGATCAGGAATCTGTTCTCTGTTCCTTCTGACTACCAGGATTTACCCTTATCTACTTATGAAGATTCTGATGCAGAGGATTCCATTCCCTCTGCTTCCCTCCAGAGCATTTTTCTTTTGGTGAAACCTTGCATACCCTTAGGGAGCATTTCCGCTGGGAAAGCAAGGACTACTCGGAGTCCAAAAAGCTATTTAGGGAATTCCTACTCCTGGCTCAACACAGGTCTCTAGCTATACCTCTTGTTCTGGAGATTGTAGATGATGTTTTCTTGGAATCCAGCCTTACTCCAGACACTTTGCCTCCTGCTCCCAGGAAACCTGACAGGTACTACAGAGTACCTGACTGTCACAAATTCCTCTTCAAGAATCCTACTGTGGATCCAGAGACCATTTCCCAAGGACCTAAAGGCATTAAGGCTACTACTGCCAAGAATCCTACCCCTTCTGATAGGGACTCTAGAGCTTTAGACAGATGGGGTAAGAAGGTATACACTTCTGCTACTTTGGCCATTAGGGCTTTAAATTGCCTGTTTCATGTTAAAGTATCAACAGCATATTGTGGGACTACTTAAACAGAAAATGATGATTCCTGACTGTGCTGAACACACAAATTTGCAAGAGTTAATGCATTCTGCTGAACAAGTTGGTAAACATACTTTGCAATGTGGTTTTGATGCTTTAGAAGCATCTTGCAGGGCTGCTGTCACTGGGTCTGTCCTTAGAAGGCATGCTTGGCTTAAGGAACCAAACTTGCCAGATCATGTTAAAGCTAAATTACTGGATGCACCCTTAAACCAAGACCGCCTTTTTGGCAACAAAGCAGAAATAGTCCTCAAAAGGATGGAGGAAAAAGCTAAATCTATGCAAACTGTTAAAGATTTCTTACAAGTACAGCCTCCTAGATCCAGTAGGCATTGGCCTTCAAAGAACTGGTCTTTTCCAGTCCCTTCCAGGCCTTCTCAGTCCAAACCCAGGAGCAGCAGACCACCAAGACTTCAGTCTCAGGCTATGCACAGCTCTAAGCAGTGGGGGGCTCCCACTTCCAAAGCAGGGAGTACTAAGCCACCCCCTATGGAAAAATGGCACAATGACTTATCTTTAACTCTTCCAAGCCCTGCTCAACTACTTGCTCCCTTAGGAGGAAAGCTCGCCTTGCATGCAAAAAACTGGGAACCTCATTACCCAGGACAAATGGGTTTTAAACCATTTCCCTAGGGTACAGATTCCACTTCCACTCACTCCCAACCCCAAGTGGATGGCCAGACCACCTCCCAAATCAGTGGGCGGAGGCCCAAAAACAAGTGCTCTCTCTCCTCAGTATCAGGGCTATTCAACCTGTCCCAACAGAACAAAGGAGACAAGATTTTTATTTGACTGTTCCTGGTTCCCAGAAAAGAAAACCCTTCATCCTATCCTGGACCTCTCTATTCTCAACACCTTTTTGGTGGTTCCAAAATTCAAAATGTTAACTCTTCAACAGCTTCTTCCTATGCTAGCCAAGGATGACTCGCTGGCAACCCTAGACTTAAAAGAAGCTTATCTGCACATCTCATTAAGGGAATCCTACAGACAATTCCTACGTTTCAGGGCGGGCTCCATGCACTATCCGTTCTCTGCACTTCCCTTTGGCTTTTCTTCTGTGCCCAGGGTATTCACAAAGTGCCTAGTTCCAGCCATTGCATGTTGCAGGCAGAGAAATATTCAGATTTATCCATACTTGGACGACTGCCTGATTCAGGCAGAAAGTCAGGATTTGCTATTACAACACCTGGCTTTTGTAAAGAGACGTCTAACCTCACTGGGGTACACCATCAACGAGAAGAAATCACACCTTGTACCCTACACAACAGATTGTATTCCTGAGAGCAAGCTTCAACACAACTTCCCAGATGGCATTCCTCACTCCGGATAAACAAGTTTATTTGACAATCTACTTCAACCTACTGGGCACAAAAACCCAGTTATGTGCAAGGAAAATTCTGCAAGCCCTGGGGTTCATGGCCTCTTGCATTCTCTTAATTCCATATGCAAGACTGCAAATGAGGAAACTTTAATGGTATCTAAAAAGTCTATGGTGTCAACATTCTCAGGACCCGGAAACAATGATTCCTATCATTCCTTGTCTAAGGACAGAGTTCCTTTGATGGGCAGAGGTCTGCTACCACAACAAGTGACTCCCTTTCACTTAACCCCCTGCCGCCCAAACTCTTAACAGATGCATGAGACTATGCATGGGGGGGCTCACATGGCAGGGCAGTGCATTCAGAGCAAATGGAACCCAGGACAGATGCACCTGCATATCAATCAAAAAGAAATGTTAGCTGTACAGAATGCTCTGACAATCTTCAAAGACCTTATTCTTCCAGGACAACTATTGATAGACAGACAACACCACAGTTATGTGGTACATAAGCGGGGGGAACCCATTCCTATCCACTCTGCAGACTAGCCATGGCACTGTGGATCACGGCCTTGAGCTACCAAGTGAACCTGCAAGCTCAATTCCTGCCAGGCAGACTAAATTCACTGTCAGACTTAAGCAGAAATCTCATGGACCCACACGAATGGAAACTGGAACCCAAAATATTCAAGCTCTTGAGGAACAAATGGGGGACACCAGAGGTAGACCTGTTTGCCTCCCCTCAGGACTACCTATTGAACAAATTCTGCACCAGAACTCCCCACAGTCAAGCTTGGAAAGTGGATGCCCTGCCCTTTACCTGGGAAAGCCTCTCAGTTTATGCCTTTCCCCCATTGCCTCTCCTCATAAAGGTTCTACTAAAGATCAAACAGGACGAGCCAAGGACCGTACTGATTGCCCCAGACTGGCCATGCCAGCACTGGTGTACCCCCTTTTGCGCAGTCTGACAGGGCTGCAGCCATGGCACCTGCCTCAGACCCCTTCCCTGCTGTCCCAGCAGGCGGGCCAGATTCTGCACCCTCAGCTTCAAACCCTGAACCTTGCATCCTGTTCAGTTCCCTGAGCTTACCTCTAACAACCCCTCAGTAAGTAGGTGCTGGATGTCATTCTTGAGGCAAGGAGACCTAGTACTAGAAAATCCTATTCAAAAAACTGGAAAAGATTCTGTTCCTGGAGCAAGGCTCAGGGGATGGACAACTTTGCCCAGCTTACCTCATATTTTAGATTATTTAACAGAAATGCTCCACAAGGGCCTATCTTTCTCTTCAATTATGATTCATGCCTCTGCCATCTCAGCACATTATAATACTGAGCCACCCCTCTTCTCTCATCCCTTGCTAAAGCAATTCCTTAGAGGGGCCAAAAATTTAAGGCGCCCACTCCAGCCTGGAACCTTAACTTTGTATTGGAAAAACTCACTCTTCTCCCCCTTTGAACCAGCTGCTACAGCAGAGTTGAAATTCCTTTCATGGAAAACAGCCTTACTTTTAGCCATCACTTCAGCAAGAAGAGTGTCTGAACTGCAGGCCCTCATGGCAGTGGAACCCTTCATTATCTTCCATGCGGACAGGGTTTCCCTCGGGACTAATCCATCCTTTATGCCCAAGGTGGTGTCTAATGTGGCTCTGAAACAGTCCATTCATTTGCCTACCCTTTTCCCTAACCCTCAAAATAAGGGGGAAAAGATACTGCATTCTCTGGACGTGCACAGACAGCTTAGATTCTATTTGGACAGAATTAAGCCTCTCAGAAAATCTGACCAGCTGCTAGATGTTCATCGTGTTACCCTGCTGCAGTCATCACACTTGGGTTATCCTGGCGTCGGATGCATTATATATACCCCTGGCGCACTGACGTCAGGGAAGAAGCGACAGCAACCGGCGCCGGACCAAGACTTTGGAATTCCGGCCGACTGTGGGACCGCCTGACGGCAGGATAACCCAAGTGTGATGACTGCAGCAGGGTGTACACTCGAACATCTACATTTTATGGTAGGTACAAAACTGTACTTTAGCTTTGCTCCAGGGGCAGAGCGGAAGGCCATTTTTAAGCAAACCATTTCAAAATGGATAGCCCATTGCATCCATTTCTGCTACAAGCACTATGGAATACCTACCCCACAGGGGATAAGATCACATTCCACCAGGGCTGCATCTACCTCTTTGGAATTCCTCAGAGGAGTCGTTACCAGGGACATCATGGAAGCTGCTACCTGGAGCTCTGTACATACTTTCACCAAGCATTACCACCTGCCTATCTTTTCTAAATTCAGAGCTGGATTTGCTACAGCAGTCTTACAGGGCATGATTGCTAGCCCTAATGCTCTTTAACTGCCTCCACCCTTCCTTAGCTTTGGGAATCAACCCAAATGTGATGATTGCAGCAGTGAAACACGAAGAACATAGTACAGTTGTGTACACTTACCATAAATGTATGAGTGTATTCACTGTTGCAGTCCTGGTTACCGTCCCTCCAGCCCCCTGACTTCTCTTGGCTCTACCTTTCCTTCTTGTTTGGTATATATTATTTCATGTGTATTTGCTTTTTGCTGGGGGTGTTCCATACATTATAATTGCTTCCTATTATGGGGGCACCTGACATCTGGGGCAAGAAAAACTGATGTAATGGCATCTGCTGCATGTTTTATACCCCTGATGACCTGACGTTATGGAAGAAGCGACAGCATCCGATGCAGAAATCCGAAGACTCTGGTATTCCGGCCAGCTGAGGGCTACTTGCAGGCAGATAACCCAAATGTGATGACTGCAACAGTGAGTACACTCGAACATCTACATTTATGGTAATTGTACACTACTGTACTTTTTGCTTACAGAAGTTGCCACGAGTGCCTTTACTTATTTTGTCTGTTTTGGTGTCATGCATCTTGTCTGAAAATAAACGTTTGCACTTATGGTTTGTCTGATATCAGCAAAACCAAAAAAATACACAAATGGACAGGTGTGCAGATTTCAAACCAGATTGCACAACTGTCATTTCTTGTGCTTTATGTACATGGCAATAACAGTTCATTGCATTAGGAACATGGGGACAATACTAGGCAATTACAAGTACCATACCTAGCTATATGTATACCTTTAAGTGGATGCAGTTAAAATTTCACACCTCCCTTTTCAAGCACTTGAGTACTTGCCTCTCAAATCATGAAAGCCTGTACATAACAATCCTGGTGTTAATTTTTGTATTTATAAAAAAAAAAATCACAATTTAAACAACACTTTTATGAAAAGTCTAAACATTTCTAGAAGGCCATTGCTGCTGCAGTAGACTTGCAAAGTAACTGGCATACAGCAAAGAGGATCTGGTTAAGTAAGTAAAAGTACATAATCTGTTTGCAGCTGTAATTGTTTTTTTTTTTCTTTTTACTAGGCAGCATCACTGGGTACAAAAGTCATTAATGAAGATGGACTGCTGGACCTAATCCGCAATAGTCCAGGCAAGAAATCCAAATATGAAGTAGCTGCTGAAGCTGAGGTCTGAACTTGGTATTTGTTTTGATTGATTTTTTGTTTGTTGGTATCCTGAAAAGTGCATTTGGCGCCAACTTTTCCATGCCTGAGCTGTAAATGATGAGAAGCACCAAGTGATTTTGCTTACAGCTGCACAGTGCACATATGGGGAGTAGTTATTAGTTAGGTTGCTGGCCATACCAAGGCATTCTGTCTTCCCTGACTCTCTCTCTAAATATACCATAAGCGTGTTTTCCCCTCCCTTCATATTACAGTTCCTATTTGTGTTAGTTTGTAAAGAAAATAAAGGTAAGTCTATCTAAAATTTCTGTAAATATTAAATGATTGGTTAAAAATCTGTATAATGCATAGGCAATGTTTTTATATTGTCTAATTTGTTGTAATTATTTAAACTAATCAAATGTCAATAAATATATGAAATGTGTTTTGTAAAATAGCTTAAATATGACTCTGGTAAGCAGATAAAAGTTTTAGATGAATTTCCGTGTCCGATTTCCCCCACCACCAAAGGCCCTGTTAAGACTGTTTAAGGAGAAGGAGAGTATTTCATTTTTCGTGTAAATTCTAGAAGTGTACTCATAGTGGCCAGTCCTGTCCCATTCATAACAAAACTTTGTTCACTGGACCAGGAGGGTATAATATCCATTTCATCATATAGCTAAACATCAAACAGTGTTTCCCCAATGCTGTCATGGTTTTGACCTCTCTGTTGTCCTCTGTGTCTTCCACAGACTTGAGGAGTTCCAAGCCTCCTTTGCTCTGCTTCCCAGCCTGTCATTCTAGATATGTTGTTGCTTAATGCAAATTGATTAGCACTAGCTGGGGATGATGCAGCCCCTTACCCTGTTGTCCTCAGCACCAGACCTTCACTTTCTTTAGGAAAGATGGTTTTAAGCTGTCTTTTGCCTTGGTAGAAGGAAGCATTGAACCAGAATAACACATATTTCATTGCTACATTTTTTTTCTTTTTTTTACTAAGAGATCAGACTTGATCTACTAATGGGCTTTCTGCAGTTGATCGCTACCAGGGGCACACCTGCTTTCAGGGGATTTATGCAGTAGTGTTTTGCAAACGACTTTGAAAGGCTGCCTAGCTCCTGTGCCACTCTGTTCTTTTTCATCTTTCTTTGTCCTGCTGTCCGTTAGCCATCATCTTCCTCCCAGCCCATTAACTTGCCTATTTGTTCCGCATCACTGGGGTGAGGTATTAGCCAGAAGAGGCTCTTATTTAGAGAGCAGTCAGATGTGGTTTGAATTTATTTGCTCCCCTATCCTACACGATTTACCGAACAAGGAGCGGGGGGGGGGGGGTTATACAGTGGGCTGTGTTTTAGGGCATCCTTTCATTTTTGCAAGAGGCATTTCTTGAAAAGTAACTTTATACCCCTCCCCTTGAAGCACAAGTGGTGATTTCCTTTGTCTCCACCAGAGAAATTGTGCAACTATAAGTAAAATAAAACTCTCTGGATACACACGGCACAACTCTTTATTTAGGAAAAAAATGTGAGCGCTTTCGCAGAGTCCTCTCTGCTTCATCAGACAAATTATAGCAGTTAAAACTTCATTTAAATAGTGATGCATCATGGTGTCAACCAATCAATTCTATGTTAAAATCAGTACACCAAATAATAATATGGTATAAAAGATATATATATATATATATATATATATATATATATATATATATATATATATATGAATATATACGAAAAACACAGAGGCTGCAGAGAATGTGTGGTACATTTCTAAAATTTTCTAGTTACAATATTAAAAGCTATATAAAAAAGCATAAAAATACTAAATAACTAGAGCATCAGTGCTTCAAGGCCCTGTTTCTAAGAAATGGTTTTTAAGAAACCTTGGAGTTTAGGCCAGGTGGTCTGTCTGCTTGGAACTTAATAATCCATTCTTGTTCCAAAGCTTCAGTATTGTTAGTAATATTTCCACCTCTTTTATTTCTATGGACAATATGGAGAACCAGGAACTTAAGTGTGTGTGTTCCCTTCTTGCATCACATGCATTGCTTTCTTTTTGGTTTCTAATATCTCTCATATGTTCTAAAATTCTGTCCTTCAATAATCGATTCATTTTATTACCTATATAATAGTCAGGAAACTTCTTGCAGAAACTAAAGTATACTATATTTGTAGTGTGACAGCATAGAAGTGTGTATCAATGGAGAAACCTCTGATAGGGTGTTTATACTGTCCCCCACCAAAAATGAATGGGCATGCTGTGCATCTCCTGCAGGCAAACGTGCCATTCCCATCAGACTTTACATACTTTGGCTCATCTATTGTTTTGTAGCATAATTGTCTTTTAAGGGATTTATTTTTAAAGGAGAAGGATGGTGTTTCTCCTGTTATTCCATCGAGTTCTTTCACACTCGATAGGATATCCCAGTTGTTTCTGACTGTCACAAACTATATTATCCCAGTTGTTTCTGACTGTCACAAACTATATTAATGCTACTTGCAAAAGTCAGTGGTACTCGCAGCATATTATTCTCTACATTTCTTGCTGTGCCTGAAGTTATTATGGTATTCACATTTTCCATGGGTAAAACATTTGTATGTTTTCTTCTAGCATTATAATAAGGTTGGCATTTCCCTTTCCTTTCTTTCCATGCTAAGTCAATCAAAGGGGATACAAAATGAAAGATATTGAGAGGCAGATTGATTTAGCATGGAAAGGGAAGGGAAATGCCAACCTTATTATAATGCTAGAAGAAAGCATGCAAATGTTTTACCCATGGAAAATGTGAATACTATAATAACTTCAGGCACAGCAAGAAATGTAGAGAATAATATGCTGCAAGTACCACTGACTTTTGCAAGTAACATTAATATAGTCTGTGACCTAGTTGGAAACAACTGGGATATCCTATCGAGTGTGAAAGAACTCGATGGAATAACAGGAGAAACACCATCCTTCTCCTTTAAAAGTAATAAGTCCCTTAAAAGACAATTATGCTACAAAAAAATAGATGAGCCAAAGTATGTAAAGTCTGATGGGAATGGCACGTTTGCCTGCAGGAGAATGCACAGCATGCCCATTCATTTTTGGTGGGGGACAGTATAAACACCCTATCAGAGGTTTCTCCATTGATACACACTTCTATGCTGTCACACTACAAATATAGTATACTTTAGTTTCTGCACGAAGTGTCCTGACTATTATATAGATAAAACAAATAGATTACTGAAGGACAGAATTTTAGAACATATGAGAGATATTAGAAACCAAAAAGAAAGCAATGCATGTGATGCAAGAAGGGAACACGCACACTTTTAAGTTCCTAGTTCTCCATATTGTCCATAGAAATAAGAGGTGGAAATATTACTAACAATACTGAAGCTTTAGAACAAGAATGGGTTAAGTTCCAAGCAGACAGACCACCTGGCGTAAACTCCAAGGTTTCTTTAAAACAATTTCTTAGAAAAAGGGCATTGAAGCACTGATGCTCTAGTTATTTAGTATTTTTTATGCTTTTTTATATAGCTTTTAATATTGTAACTAGAAAATTTGAAAAATGTATGCCACATTCTATACAGCCTCTGTGTTTGTGTTTTATATATATATATATATATATATATATATATATATATATATTTTTTTTTTTATATATATCTTAAGTATTATTATTTGGTGTATTGATTTTAATATGGAATTGATTGGTTGACACCATGTGCATCACTATTTAAATGAAGTTTTAACTGCTATAATTTGTCTGATGAAGCAGAGAGGACTCTGCGGAAGCGCTCACATTTATTTTTAAATAGAGTTACGTGCCGTGTGTATCCAGCGAGTTTTATTTTACATATTGCTTCTTCTTTATTATCGCTGGTTACTTTATCCAGAGTCGGGGACTTTATTTCTGTATTTTGAAGCTTTTTACCTCTACCTGGACATGGCAGGTGTCGATGATACTACAACTTATGCTGGGGTAGCCACGAATAGGTAGACTTCAAAATATGCCAAACAAGGATGAATGAACGACTTTATTCGATACTAAACACCCATGGCAATCCGTTATTAATGCAGGATATACTACAACAAACTGAGGTTCGTACACAGTTTGACAATAGGCAATATGAGAATTTTCTACAAAGTTTCAGGACACTTGAGAATAAATTATACAAATATAAGCATTTACAATGGCAATGCTTTCACCTAGAGGCATGCCTACAATTGAAAATTGTATCTAGAGGTCTAAGAGTACTTAACTATGCCCAGTTATGGGCAGACATATCCAGACCTCTTAAAATGCTGGCAAAATTTGGATTTAGAATGTAGTGCCAAGTACATGCAACTTAGTTGATTTCTTTAAATCTGAAGAAAATGAGTTTTTAAGAGAAGTGCACACCTTGCATAATAATATCTTTGATACATTCCCCGGTGAAGTCATAACTGATAAAATTGACCAACTACATGAACAAATTAATCAGTATGAAAAATGCTTATCTACTGCAAAGACACGTAAAATCCAGAGAGACTTGGGAATCGTGAAAGGAACTCGCAGGAAACTCAAAGGCTACAATTAGGAAGTGGGCGTAGCCCTATAAATAATGAACAGCAGGTAACAAGTATGCAAAGCACTCCTGATGCACAAGCTACTAGTTCCAACTGTGAGAAAATGCAACCTGCTAGTTTATCTCAAACAATTGCTAACTCTGCATCTCTGGCTGATACAATATTACCTACAGTGGAAAATATACCAGTAGTCAAACCTAAAAATACTTCATTACTACGCCCTGCTCACATAAATAAAGCAAAAACAATTACAGCTGAAGGGAGCAGCTCAAATGGTATAAATTAAGCTTTTTTGTTAGAGAAACCGCTACCGATACGAGGGAGGTCTCGCAATCGCTTCTTTGGCAAGACAAGGAGAACACACAGTGTGGACGACCAAAACAGAACTTGGAAAAGAACAAAGCAGGTTTAGTTTTTAATATTTCCTCTTTTCCTTTAAATGACTCTCAGCTATCTCTTTTAAATAGAGGACTGAGTTTTGTCCCAGCTCAAACAGTAGATTTAGTTAATACAATAAAAGAACTTAAACTTTTTGGCAGGACATTAAACCTTAAATAGGTTCATAGGTTGGTACTAGGCTATCAGCCCTAGGGCCTATACAAGCCTAGCCATAACTGTTCCCTGGCTATTTCTTCCCACACTATTTACTTCCCTGGACCCCTGTCTAGCAGGGCGACTGACGTGATCCCCGGGGTGAATTTCCTTTCTCTCATCCAATCGTCAAGGTTCCTTTTGAAGAGGGCCAAAGAGGCACTCTGCTTGACATGTAAGGGCAAATCTATTCCAGAGTCCGGGGAGTCTCTGGGTCAGGAACCTATCCCTCCAGCATGTTTTGTTTATTGTGATTACAAGGTTTAGATCCCTGGAGTGTATGGCTCTGAGGGATTTGGAGTTCTTTAAGTGTAGCATGTCCAACAGCTCTGGGTTTGAAATAGCCCTGTATGTTAAGCAGAGATCACCTCTGAGTAGATGATATGCGACAGAGTATAGCTGGAGTTTTTTAAGGTGGTCAGTGTAGGGCATCTGCTTTAGACCTGTGATTTCTTTAGTGAGATATTTCCAGTTGTTGCAGATGTCTTGAGAGGTACATACCAAACGTGGCGTTGTATTCTATAATGGGTCTAATGAGGGATGAGTACAGTGGGACAATGACTACCTTTTTTCTGGATGAAAAGCCCTTTATTTTCGTAATGAAACTTCTCCCCTAAATTTTTTCAAGAAACCTAGTGCTTTTATACCTCCCAGTAACTCTGGTATTGACTTCTTTGTTGACATCTTTGAAAAGCAACTGAGGAATAAATTAACTGAAGGAAGTAATGTATTTCACAATTTGTCTAGCTCTGAACAGCAAGCACTTGCAGACCTTAAACACTTGAACAGCATTGAAATTCGTCCTGCCGACAAAGGCGGAGGGATTGTTATTCTAGATAGAGAAGTTTATGTTGATAATATACAAACACACCTACATTTATGTTGATAATATGCAAACACACCTAAATAATGCTACTATTTACTGTGAGATTTCTCATACCTATGTGAAAGCTTTGATGGGCAGGCTACAAGTACTATTGTTTGATCTGTTAATAACAGAAATGATCACTGAGCAACTTTTTGAGTACTTTAAAACAGATTTTCCAGTAGTGGCAATAATTTATGGTTTGCCTAAAACTCATAAAGATTTAATGAACCCACCTGTGCGGCCTGTAGTATCTAGCAGTGGATGCCGACTGAGCCACTATCGATGTATATTGAAAAAAACTTGCATCCTATTTTAAATTAATGTACAACTGTTTTATTAGATACTAAGGAATTTTTAAATGACATAAGTATACACCTTGAAGCGCTAGATGACCCATGTTGGCTAGTGACACTTTATATAGAGTCATTGTTCACAGTGATCCCCCATACATGGGGGATAGAAAATGTTAGAGAATTACTTGTCAGGAGAGGTACCGAAGGCAATAAGATAAGACTAATTTGTGCATTATTGGAGATAGTCCTAGAAAACAACATATTTATGTTTAGAGATAGTTATTTCATACAGAAAGTTGGCGTGACTATGGGCACAGCTTGTGCAAATAGCTACGCCAACCTATCTCTGTTGCAGTGGGAAACTGATAACATCCTCACAGGAAATGTTTTTGCTAAATCTATTATTTGGTATAAACGCTTTGTGGATTTTTTTTTTTGCTGTGGCATGATGATGAGTTTAATCTTAAACAATTCTTAGAGTACATTAACACTATTACTCCATTCTTAAAATTTACCCTTAAGTATTCTGACAGAGATTGACTTCTTAGATGTGAAAGTTAAAAGAGACACCCCTGAACTAATTTTTACTTAATTGTATAGGAAGCCTATCAGGAAAAATAATGTTTTACATAACAGTAGTATGCATCCTGGTTTTACAAAAGCAAATGTTTTGAAAGGGCAGATAGTTCGTTGTATGCGGCTACACAATGATGATGCAACTTTATGTGAAACACCGACTCTTCTTAAGCATGAATTTAGTGAAAGGGGATACAAAATAAAAGCTATTGAGAGGCAGATTGATTTAGCATGGAAAGAAATGGAAGGGAAATGCCAACCTTATTATAATGCTAGAAGAAAACATGCAAATGTTTTAACCAAGGAAAATGTTAATACTATAATAACTTCAGGCACAGCAAGAAATGTAGAGAATAATATGCTGCGAGTACCACTGACTTTTGCAAGTAACATTATTATAGTTTGTGACATAGTCAGAAACAACTGGGATATCCTATCGAGTGTGAAAGAACTCGATGGAATAATAGGAGAAACACCATCCTTCTCCTTTAAAAATAATAAGTCTCTAAAAAGACAATTATGCTACAAAAAAATAGATGAGCCAAAGTATGTAAAGTCTGATGGGAATGGCACGTTTGCCTGCAGGAGATGCACAGCATGCCCATTCATTTTTGGTGGGGGACAGTATAAACACCCTATCAGAGGTTTCTCCATTGATACACACTTCTATGCTGTCACACTACAAATATAGTATACTTTAGTTTCTGCACGAAGTGTCCTGACTATTATATAGGTAATAAAACAAATCGATTATTGAAGAACAGAATTTTAGAACACATGAGAGATGTATCAGAAACCAAAAAGAAAGCAATGCATTAGCAGTGCATGTGATGCAAGAAGGGAACACACACACACTTTTAAGTTCCTGGTTCTCCATATTGTCCATAGAAATAAGAGGTGGAAATATTACTAACAATACTGAAGCTTTGGAACAAGAATGGATTATTAAGTTCCAAGCAGACAGACCATCTGGCCTAAACTCCAAGGTTTCTTTAAAACCATTTCTTAGAAACAGAGCCTTGAAGCACTGATGCTCTGGTTATTTAGTATTTTTTATATAGCTTTTAATATTGTAACTAGAAAATTTTAGAAATGTACCTCACATTCTATACAGCAACCGGCAGTGGTGGTGTTGCGGTAGCATTGTCGCCTCACAGTAAGGCGCTGTCCAGTTCGATTCTCAGCGAGAGCGTCTTCTGCGTGGAGGTATGCGTGAGTGGGTGTACCTTCGTTGAAGGTTGTGTCAGGGCTGGTAACTCGACACGTAAAAATCAACTACCAATCATTAGCGGACCGGACTTCCGCTGTGGCGACCCCTAACCGGGGGAAGCCGAAAGACACAAACAAAAACCCCACATTCTATACAGCCTCTGTGTAGTATTATTTGGTGTATTGATTTTAACATAGAATTGATTGGTTGACACCATGATGCATCACTATTTAAATTAAGTTTTAACTGCTATAATTTGTCTGATGAAGCAGAGAGGACTCTGCAAAAGTTCTCACATTTTTTTCTAAATAAAGAGTTACGTGCAGTGTGTATCCAGTGAGTTTTATTTTACTTATTGCTTCTTCTTTATTGTCGGTGGTTACTTCATCCAGAGTCTAGGACTTTATTTCTGTAAATTGTGCAACTGGTATGTCCTCCATTCAGGGAGAGGCAAACAGGCCATGGCCCTTCACACATCTCCCTCCCCACCCTGCCTGGGTGCTCTAATATTGGAATTGTTAATCAGATCCCAGTTGCCTTTGTTGCAGTAAGGCCAACATCCTCTCCACCACAGAACCAGTTTGCCACTAATTTCTTTTCTTCTGCTTGCACAGTACAGATACCCATCTTTAATGTTCTTCATGGGAAGACTATACTGCATGACGTCTGTGTAGTTTATGTTGTCTGAATGTTTGCGAACATCAAATTGTCCAGTATCTCTAACTGGCATTTTCTTTATTTTCTGGATAAGAAGCACATTGTCAAGAACTGTCCTGAGTGCTACTATTTTAGCCTTACTAGCTAAACATAGAGGTGTAAGAAGCTGGAAGCATACATAACTTTGCTCATGGTGGTGGAAGTTGAGGTTGTCCAGTTCAGGGATTGGTTGCAAGATCCTTTCATGTAATCCCAGGTCAGTGTTGGAGCATGGATATGAGGACTTCCTGGTTACACATGGGTGGAGCAACAGGAACAAAGAAGAAGCCGTTCTAGACTTATCTCTGGCAAATGACTTGATAGTAGCCAACACATAGTTCAGAAAGAGAGACAAGTCACAAGATCACATACAAGAGTAGTCAATATGCAACTCTGGTAGGCTTCCTCCTAGTAAGAAAAATGCACTGGGGCAGAATCCATGATTGCAAAGTCATCCTCATTGAAACAGTCGGCCCACAGCATAAACACTGGCAGCGCCTAAAAACAGCATGTGTAAGGACTATAGAAAAGATATGTGGCCAAGCCAGGTATGGAAATAAGGTACATAAGGAAACATGGTGGTGGAATGCAGAAGTCCAGGAAGTTCTCAAAAGAAAAAAAGGAGTGCAAGAAGTAGTGGGAGATGGAAAAGACCGACCAGGCTAGGAAGGACTACTGGTTGGCTAACAAAGAAGCTAAGAAAGAAGTTACAATAGCAATGAATAGGGCATTGGAGGCACTGTACCAACTTCTGGAAAGTGACTAAGTAAGGGACACAAAGAAACTATTATCAGGTTGCAAGGCAAAGACAGAAAGATGATGAAGATAGTCACACACCCTTCATAAGAGATGCCAGCAACAACCTGCTCACCAGCCCAGAGGTCATCAAAAGGCAGATGGAAGGAGTATTTCCAGCAGCTTCTGAATGAAGAAAACCCTGCAGAAGCTGTACTGCCCCAGAAACAGGCTACAATGAGAGAAGGAGGAGCCCACCCTAGAAGAAGTAAGAACAGCACTAAGGAAGATGAAGTCAAAAAAAGCAGCAGGCTCAGATGAGGTCACAGCAGATATGATAAAGATGCTGGGTGAGATAGGGGAGAAATGGCTCCTGAGAGTACTAATAGCAGTGTGGAGAGAAAGGTGCATCCCAGATGACTGGAGAATAAGCATACTTGTGCCAGTGTACAAGAACAAAGGGGACATCCACAACTGTGGGCAGTACAGAGGCATCAAATTCCTATCACATTGTATGAAATTTGTGGAGAGGATGATTGATAAACGGATATGCAGAGTAGTAGAATGTAAGATGGGAGATGAGCAATTTGAATTTAGATTAGGATGCATCACATTTCACCCGATGTTTGCATTGAGACAGATACTTGAAGAAGCTAGAGATGAGGAGTGTCCAACTGGGCATTCCTAAACTTGGAGAAAGCATAAGACACGGTCCCAAGAAAGTTGATCTGGGCAGTACTGCGTTGGTTTGAAGTCCCAGAAACATTGGTAGAATTAGTGCAGGCTATGTACAAGGACCCAATGACTCAAGTACGAACAGTGTTTGGCCTCACAGAGGGGTTCCCAGTGGGTGTACATCAGGGTTCAGCTTTGAGCCCACTGCTGTTCATGCTGGTGATGGACTACATTAACAAACAGATTGGAGGGGACAGATCAACAAAGCTGCTGTATGCAGACGATGTGGCAGTACAGGCAGACTGTGAGCTAGAACTTCAGCAAAGGATAGGAGAATGGAATGCAAATCTGAAGGCACATGGGATGAAACTAAGCACAGATAAGACAGTGTTAATGGCAGCAAATTGGGGAAATCAGAAGAAGCTGAGAATAGAGATAGAGGGGGAGGGTAGTGGAACAGGTAAACAGCTTCAAGTATCTGGGAGGAGTAGTTGAGAAGGGTAGTCTGAATGAAGAGGTCAAAGCTAGAGTCGGGGGGCTGCAGCCAACTGGCATGGAGTATCAGGTGTAGTCTATGACAGAAAAATGCCAAAGAAGCTGAAAAGTAAGGTGTACAAGACAGTAGTGCGACCAGTACTGCTGTATGGTACAGAAACCTGGGCAGTAAATGCAGAACAGTTGAAGCTAGAGGTGATGGAAATAAAGTACCTAAGAAAGGTGATAGGATACACACTGCGGGACAGACGAAGAAATGAGGACATAAGAGCAGAAGCCAAAGTAGCTCCAATTGCAGAAAAGATCAAAGACCAACAGATTACGGTGGTGTGGGCACATGTGTAGAAAAGCAGAAGACAATCTGCTGAGGAAGATTTGGGGCAGACAGGAAGAAGGTAAGAGGAAGTGAGGACATCCAGCAAAAGAGGTGGATGGATTGTGTGAAAGAAGAACTGCGACAGTCGGACACAAGTGTTGAAGGCAGGAGTGTGGCACTGAATCGAGAGAGTTGGCAACAGTTAACACGATACCCTTACCCCATGTAGAAAAATGGGGATAAAAGGGGGCTGATGACGATGATGATTATGTTGGAGCATCAAGAGAAGTCAAAGAAGCAGGAGGCTAAATATCGGTTATACTCCTTAAGGTAATTCCTCCCTTATGTTGAACTTGGATGCTGCTAGTTCCTCCTTGAGTAGTAAAGGATTAGGGTTTTGCCCATCATTTGGTGATAAGCTAGTGAAATGTGGATATCTAACAGCCACCTTACCTTTTCTATGGATGAATGCT